>NW_006408530.1:36322826-36329442 GCF_000296735.1 Chrysochloris asiatica | reverse complement strand
AAGCCTTTGTGTAGTTAATAAAGCACAGGTAAACATCTTTCTGATATTCTCTGCTTTCAGCCAAGATCCATTGGACATCAGCAATAATATTCCTTATTCCGCGACCTTTTCTGAATCTGGCTTGAACCCCTGGAAGTTCTCTGTCAATGTATGATTGTAGCTGTTTCTGTATTACCTTTAGCAAAATTTTACTCGCATGAGATATCAAAGAGATTGTCCTATGATTTCCGCTTTCCGTTGGGTCACCTCTCTTTGAAATGGGCACAAATATGGATCTCTTCCAAACAGTCGGCCAGATAGTTGTCTTCCAAATTTCTTGGCAGAGATGAGAGAAATTCCTATGCCACCTCACTTTCTTGAAAGATTTCCATTTTTATTCCATCAATTCCTGGTGCCTTGTTCTTTGTCAATTCCTTCAATGTATCTTGGACTTCTTGATCATATGCTACCTCTTGAAACAGTTGAACATTAACCATTTCCTTGTGGTACAGTGACTCTCTGTATTCCTTCCTTATTTTCTTCATGCTTTCTGCATCATTTGATAATTTTCCCAGAGAATCTTTCAATAATAAAAGTTGAGTTTTGAATTTTTCCTTCAGTTCCCCCAGCTTGAGAAATGCTGAGCATGTTCTTCCTTTTAGGTTTTCTGATTCCAGATCTTTGCACATTTTATTGTAATATTTGGCTTTATCTTCTCAAGGTGATCTTTGAAATTTTCTGTTTAACTCTTGGACCTCCTCATTTCTTACATTTGCTTTAGTATCTCTACGCTGGAGAGCAAGTTTCAATGTCTCTTCTCACATCCATTTTGATCTTTTCCTTCTTTCTTGTCTTCTCAATGACTATTTGCTTTCTTCATGTATGATGTTCTTGATATCATCTCACAACTCTTCTGGTCTTCAGTCTTTAGTGTTTAATGTATCAAATCTGTTTTTCAGATGATCTCTAAATTCAGATGGGATATACTCAAGGTCATATTTTGTCTCATGGACTTGTTTTCATTTTCTTCAGCTTCAGTTTGAATTTGCATATCAGTAATTGATGGTCTGTTCCACAGTCTGCCCCTGGCCTTGTTTTCACTGATGATTTGGAGCATTTCCATCTTCTCTTTCCACAGATATAGTCAATTTGATTTCTATGTATTTCATCTGGCGAGGTCCATGTGTATAGTCATCTGTTATGCTGTGTAAAGAAGGTATTGAAATGAACAAATCATTGGTTTTTCAGAATTCTATCATGCATTCTCCAGCATCATTTCTTATCACCAAGGCCATATTTTCCAACTACTGATCCTCTTTGCTCCCAACCTTTGCATTCCAATCACCAGTAATGATCAGGACATCTTGATTTCACTTTTGATCAATTTCAGATTGAAGAAGTTGGTAGAATTCTTCTATTTGGCTTTAGTGGTTGGTGCATAAATTTGAATAATAGTGGCATTAACTGGGCTTCCCTGTAGACACATGGATATTATCCTATCACTTACAGCATTTTACCTCATGACTGATCTGGATATGTTCTTTTGGACAATGAATGCATCATCATTCCTCTTCAATTTGTCATTCCTGATATAGTAAACCATATGGTTGTCAGATTCAAAATGGCCAATACCAGTCCATTTCAGCTCACTAATGCAGCTCCATGTCAAGAAAACAAAAATCCTCACCACTGGACCAATAAACAACATTATTATCAATGGAGAAAAGATTGAAGTTGTCAAGGACTTCATTCTTCTTGGATCAACTGTCAACACTCACGGAAGCAGCAATCAAGAGATCAGATGATGTATTGCATTGGGCAAATCTGCTGCACTGGAATTTTTTAAAGTGTTGAAGGGCAAGGATGTCAGCTTGAGGACTAATGTGCGCCTGACCCAAGCCATGGTATTTTCAATAACCTCATATGCATGCGAAAGCTGGACAGTGAGTAAGGAAGATCGTAGAAGAATTGATGCCTTTGAATTGTGGTGTTGGAGGAGAATACTAAAAGTGCCATGGATTGCCAAAAGAACCAATAGATCTGTTTTGGAAGAAGTGCAACCAGAGTGCTCCTTGGAGGTCAGCATGGCTAAGCTTCGTCTCTCATACTTTGGACATATTGTCTGGAGAGAACAGTCGCTAGAGAAGGATGTCATGCTGAGTAAGATGGAGGGTCAGAGAAAGAGAGGAAGACCCCCAATGAGAGAGATCAGCCAGGTGGCATCACTGATGGACTGAAGTGTGGCAGCAGTAGTGAGGTTGGCCCAGGATCGGGCATTGTTTTGTTCTGCATGGAGTCGCTATGAGTCGTTTCCAACTCGATGGCACCTGACAACAGCAACAACAACAACAATGCCTAAGATATTGATGTTTATGTGCTCCATTTTATTTTGGACACCTTCCAATTTTCCCAGATTCATACTTCATACATTCCATGTTCTGAATTTCAGTGGATGTTTTCAGCTGTCTCTCTTCATTTTGAGTTGTGCCCCATCAGCAAATGAAGGTTCTGTGGGCTTTTCTCCCACGAGCTTAACTCCATTCACATCATCATGGTCAACTGTACTTTGAGGAGGCATCTGTTCTCCAGTTGCATTTTAACTGCCTTCCAACCTGAGATGCTCATTTTCCGGCACTATATCTGACAGTGTTTCTCTGCTATTCATAAGGTTTTCAGTGACTAAATATTTGGAAGTAGTTCATCACTCTTTCTTCCTCATCTGTCTTTGTCTGGAAGCTCATCTGAAACTTGTCCACCATGGGTGACCCTGCTGGTATTTAAAATACCAGTGGCATAGCTTTCAGAATCACAGCAACTCACAAGCCACCACAGTAAGACAAACTGACAGACGAGTGGTGGCCATTTGGTTTTAAGAGGAAACTGTCACTTTAAATTTCGAGGAGATCTGTGCACATGCGTGGTAGAACCCTCCAGGGGCTGGGGTGGGGTAACCATTCACTTAGCCATCCTCTCTAGTCACCAGAATGTAGGTGCACAGACAACGAGAGACCAATGAACAGATACCAAAAAATCAATGTCCACACCTGTATCTTTGTGGTTCTGTCAGGTGTTCGTGGCTATTCTGATCCTTCCCTTATCTGTCTCTCTGAGGAGAAGTGAGGTGGGGCAGAGCACTAATTTAAAGAATTTGCAACTTTCAATTTCCATGGAAAATTTTAATCTAACAACATGGTATCATTGAGCATGCAGTTTGAAAGAGACACACCCAGAAGGTCCTCACCATCTTTTACAAATGGACTCCAATACATCCCCACTTCAAGGCCTTATCCTTAAGAAGTCTTCCAGCTTCCATTTTGTATTCTTAGAATCCAGTGTACATGAAAAAACTGTGAACTAAGCTCCTAATAATGAGAGGTTAAGTGGAGGAAAAGATCACATAGAGATGAAATCTGGACTTATTGAGCATTTCAGCAGTTGCGTGAATGACAACAGCCAATATTAATGGGG
The DNA here is from genome assembly GCF_000296735.1 of Chrysochloris asiatica. Lineage (NCBI taxonomy): Eukaryota > Metazoa > Chordata > Mammalia > Afrosoricida > Chrysochloridae > Chrysochloris > Chrysochloris asiatica. Next base: position 36,325,995 of record NW_006408530.1, on the reverse strand, counting down.
TCCTGCTGTGTTGCTGTAGGATAAGTACTAGACTGCTAACCACAAGGTCAGTGGTCCAAACCCACCAGCCACTTCTTAGAGATCCTATACAGGGTTGCTATGAGGTGGAACTGACTCAACAGCACTTAACAACAACAACAACAATATTACATGTAGTAGAAGATCACCTGGCCAACTCACAGAAATGTGAGAAACAATAAATTATGGATTTAAACCAAAATGTAGTGACATTTTGAAATTTGGTGCAACTGGTGAACACGCTTGGCTGCTACCTGAAAAGTTGGCAGTTTGAGTCTACCCCGAGGAACCTCAATCTATTTCTAAAAACTAAGCACCAGAGACCCTATGAGTTTTACTCAGAAACACATGGGATCACCAAGAGTTGGCATTAGCTGAACATCGACTGTTCTTTTGTGTGTATATAGTTTTAAATCAGTCAGCGGTAGATAACTGAAATCTACAAACTGCCTAATTGTCATTTTAAGGTTGTATTTTACTCCCATCAGCACTGTATGAGAGAAGCTTGTTCTTTGAACACTAGCCCATGCCCTGCATTCTGATCACCAATTTGATAAATTAAAAAAGAAAACAAGGTATGATATGGTTTCATTACAATTCTTAGAAAAAATTTTGGATAATTTTTTATATGCTTGTTGACCGTATCTTCACATCATACAGATCATGAGATACTGGACTGCTCACTTTTTTGCTGATTTGTAAAAGTTCCTTATATATTAGTAATGGTAATAGAAAATGGAGACTATTTTGCCGTATATATAGCAATGTGCTCAAGCATAACAATTGTGAGGTTAGCACAGGATCGGGCAGTGTTTTTGTTCTGTTGTGCATAAGGTCAGTATGAGTCGGAACCGACTCACTGGCACCTAACAACAACAACCATAGCTACATATTTTGTTTGTGTGTTCTTTTCACTAAAATATTTGATTAAATAATTTATGTATGCATATGATGCCTATCTAGGCCATTTTCAAAGTGTTTCCTATAGCATGATCATATTAATTCAGGCACACAATACAGTTGCAGACTGTCTGAAATTTGTGATGTTTGTTCTCAGTATTCCTCAAATTATTTTTATTTTCTCTGCTATTGATTTTCTTCAAATGAACTCTTCAGTTGAAACCAAACATAAAATACCTATCCCCTGCATTGTTCTCTACCCATTTGAACACTACTAGGTTAGGCCTGGGGTCCTGGTGTAGCACTGTGAGATAAAGCACAGGACCTCAACGTCTGTTTGAACTACAAGGTTAGTGGTTCAAAGTCACCAACCACTCCTTGGAAACCCTATACAGGGTCTCTATGAGTCAGAATTGACTTGGCGGCACTTAACAACTTAATAATAGATTAGGCCACAGCAGGAGATTCAATCCTTCATCCAGTTTTGTGTTAAAACCTGTGGACAATCTGTATAAACACTGCAGTTACATTTCATTACAATTGGAAACAACATGATATAAAATTTGAATTAAGTTCCACAACTTACAAATAACATGACTGTTTCTAAGACTAAAATGTCCTTAAACCTGAATTGGATATTGAGACAAAAATGTATCTTTAATGGAAAAATTAATGAAATCAGAAAAAGCCATGACTTTAATTAATAGCACCAATCAATGTTGGTTTCATAGTTTTGAAAATTGTGTCATAGGAATGCAAGATGCCAACAATAGGAGAAACTGGGTAAGGAGCATATGGAAACTCTCTGTACTGTTTTTGCACTTTTTCTGTAAATCTCATACCCAAATTAAAAGATTACTTAAAAATTTTTTTGTCTTAGACTACGATCTCTAAAGAAGCTTATATATGTATATATATCTTGTTGTTAAGTGCCATTGAGTCAGTTCAGACTCATGGCGACTCTGTATAGGGGTTTGAAGGAGTGGCTGATGAGTTTGAACAACCAACCTTTTGGTTAGCAGCCCAGTGCTTATCCTACAGCATCATATCAGGACTCCATGTATAATATATATACAGATTTATCTCAAGGGAGCTATTCAAATGGTTGTAGAGGTTGGCAAGTCCCAAGTCTGTGGGTCAGACGACAGTCCCAAGTCACATAACTGTAGGATCTGATGAATCTAAAATCAGAATCAATACAGAAGGCTGCTGGCAATAAATCAAGTCCCAAGAACTGGAATTTTAAAGTAAATGGTTTAAAATTAAGAAAGACTACTTGACATTTGTGATGTGTGTGACAAGGTTGTATTCTTTCACCATACTTATTCAAACTGTATCCTGAGCAAATAATCCAAGAAGTTGGGTTCTATGAAGAAAAACATGGCATCAGGATTGGAGCAAGACCCATTAACAATCTATGATTTGCAGATGATACAACCTTGCTTGCTGAAAGTGAAGAGGACTTAAAACATTTACTGATGAAGATCAAAGACCACAGCCTTCGGTATGGATTACATCTCAGTGTAAAAGAAACAAAAATCCTCACCACTGGACCAATAAACAACATTCTTATCAATGGAGAAACAATTGAAGTTTTCAAGGACTTTATTCTTCTTGGATCAACTATCAACACTCATGGAAGCAGTAGTTAAGAAATCAAACAATGTATTGCGTTAGGCAAATCCACTGCACAAAATCTTTTCGAAGTGTTGAAGAGCAAAGATGTCAGCTTGAGGACTAAGGTGCGCCTGACCCAAGCCATGGTATTTTCAATAACCCCACATGTATGTGAAAGCTGGACAGTGAATAAGGAAGATCATAGAAGAATTGATGCATTTCAGTTATGGTTGTGGAGGAGAATATTGAAAGTGCCGTGGGCTGCCAAAAGAATCAACAGATCTGTGTTGGAAGAAGTGCAGCCAGAGTGCTCCTTGGAGGCTAGGATGGCCAAGCTTCATCTCTCATACTTGGGACATATTGTCAGGAGGGAGCAGTTGCTGGAGAAGGATATCATGTTTGGTAGGGTGGAGGGTCAGAGAAAAAGAGGAAAACCCCCAACAAGATGGATTTGTTAGGCCCCCTAGTGGCCTAATCAAGTAGGAGACCCCAAAAAGATCATCAGGACTCGAGTTCGATGCAAAAGCAAGAGGTTTATTTACCAATGCGCTGGGGTCCACCTTCACAGACTCCTAAAACCAGGAGACAAAGGTGACATTTGCCAACGCGCTGGGGTCCACCCTCACATAGACTC
>NW_006408530.1:36289840-36322456 GCF_000296735.1 Chrysochloris asiatica | reverse complement strand
TGGGTCAGTCTGACCATTATGAGTTTCTCAAGGATTATTTTAATATTGAGGGTTAACTGATTGACCTTGTCTCTGGAGGGAACTAAAAACTGAGGCCTTCTATCAAAAATGCTTCTTGAAGCCTGACTAAAGTTTGGTCAAGTAGCTAGGCAAAATCAGTTAGGGCCTTACAGATTGGCCAAGTAGTAACATCGATGGACTCAAGCGTGGCAACAATAGGGAGGCTGGCCCAGGATCAGTGTTTTGTTCTGCTGTGCATAAGGTCGCAATGATTTGGTACTGACACGATGGCACCTAACAACAACAACAACAATAACAACAAAGAACTGAGGTCAGATGATGATGAACTGGTTATAGAATTGAGAGCAAGCGAAGCAGCCAGACATTTGCCAAAATATCCGCACATATTAGATGCCTAGGAGATCCCATCATGGAGAAGATTACATTATATGAGGTTTCATCACGAGGGTTGGTTGCATCATTACAGAATTGTCAAACCACTGAAAATTATGGCCTAGTCAAATTGGTACACGACATTAACCATCACAACGTTGTAAAATTTGCTGGAAGAAATGGTCTCTAAAGCTTGTATGTTCTGAGAATGTTATTCCCTACTTTATATTTAGTTTTCTTGGAGTGGGTGGGTAGGAAAGGGATAACCTGTCTCAAACTATGCAAATTTTGAATTCTGTGAGGTTTTTAGAAGCTTTGGAGTCCCTTGTGGTAGTGGTTGTTGTTGTGAAGTACCATCTGACTCATAGTGATCCTATGCACAACAGAATGCAGCATTGCCAAGACCAAGGCCACCTTTACAGTTGTTATAATGTTTGAGTTCATTGTGGCTTCCACCATGACAACCCATCTCACAGGAGTCTTCCTCTTTTTTTGCCAACCCTCCACTTTACCAAGCATGACATCCTTCTCCATACAATGGTCTCTCCTGACATGTCCAAAATATGAGAGACAAAGGCTCACCATCTTTGCTTCTAAGGAGCATCCTAGCTGTACTTCTTCCAAGACAGGTTTGTTTGTTCTTCTGGCAGTCCGTGGTACCTTCAATACTCTTTTACAACATCACAATTCAAAGGTATCAGTTCTTCTGTGGTCTTTTTACTGCTTGTCCAACTTTAACACACATATGAAGCTATGAAAATACCATTAGATTGGATCTGGTGCAATCTTAGTCCTCAAAGTGACATCTTTGCTATTGAACATTTTAAAGTGGTCTTGTGCCACACATTTGTCGAATGCATCATTAAATTTATGAAATTAAGATTAAAAATACCATGCCTTGAGTCAGGAACGTCTTAGTCCTCAAACTGTTATCTTTTCAGAAAGTTTTTGTGGTTTTTAAAGCACATTTGTCTAATGCAATTCATGGTTTGATTTCTTTTTACTGAGATGTAATCCATACAGAAGGCTATGGTCTTTGATCTTCATCAGTCCGTATTTTAAGTCCTCTTCACTTTCAGCAAGTAAGGTTGAATCAACTGCATATCCCCAGTTGTTAACGAATCTTCCTCCAATACTGATGCCATGTTTTTCGTCATATAACCCAACTTCTCAAATTATTTGCTCAGCATATAGGTTGAATAAGTATGGTGAAAGAATACAACCTGTCGCACACCTTTCCTAAGTGTAGTTGTGGTTTATGTTGTTGAAAAATGGTATTTGCTATGCGTAAGTCATTGATCTTACAGAATCTATCAAGCAAACTCCAGCATCATTTCTATAACCATTGCCATATTTCCCAAACTCTGATCCTTCCTCTTCGTTTCCAACTTCTTTCACATTCCCATCATCAGTAATTACCAATACATCTTGATTGCATGTCTGATTAATTTCTGAAGGAAGAAGTTTGTAGAATTCTACAGTTTCATCATCACTGACTTAGTGCTTGGTGAGTAAATTTGAATAATAGTGGTATTAACTTGTCTTCCTTGTAGACTCATGAATATTATCCTATCACAGACAGCACTACACTTCAAGATAGATTTCTTTCTTTCTTTTTTTTTTTTTTCATCCTGAGCAATTTTACTTTATTTGTTTATTTTATTTTATTTTAAGTTTTTATTGTGAGGTTTACATGGGAGAACATCAGCTTTACACTCATCCTATCATATTTTGTTTCATTGCAATGATTACAATCCCTTCCATGCATCATCAGATAACCTCAAAAGGTACACCACACAGGCCTGCTCCTGCCCCCACCACCAGCACACAGCCCTTCTCCCTCCCTGAGTTCAGTGTCCCCAGCTGCTCCATCTGTCCACATCATCTTCTCTGTTTCCATCCCTGGCGTCACTGCCTCTCTGGGTAGGGTCCCGCTCTCCGTTCTTCTCACTTGATGGTCCCAAGGACCTCCGTTCCTGGGCTGCAAAATCAATTACTCTCCTCATTTGTCAAAAAACATCTAACTCTATATTTCCTAGCCTCACAGTTAGATCTGATGGCAATTATTCACTACTGTACTACAAGAGTTTTATCCCTATTTCCTTTCGCCAGCCCGGTCTCAACTGATTGGAAATCACTCAGTGGTGATTCTACTTTCCCCCACCCCGTCTGGAACTAGACTCTCTCTTGAAAGCTTGTAAGCCTTTACAGGCCCCCTCATTTTGGGTAGCCAATGTCTATGTTGCCCATCCCTGTCAACCCCATGTACCGAGGGGGTGGGAGTGATCCTCACTGTAAAGATCTGTTCCCTTTTTTGAGCTACTACATCCATTTTAGTATAGGAAAAGTTCATCAAATTGTAGCAGGATACTCTTTTTTTCCCCTTCCCTCTTCTATCTTCTTCTAGTCGAGTTCTGATCATCTAGCCATCAAAGCCAGGTCAAGTGGGTATTATCTGCAAGTATGGGTGTTCTTGTGCATTTCCCCTCACTTCATATCAACTGGACGCTTCACTCTCCATTGTAGTCCACTGTGGCCATATCACTGTCTCTGGGCCCAGGAGTCCCCAGGTCTTGCCGTACTGCTGGCCATCCAGGTCTCCACCTGGGTTCACTGGGGTCTATTGAATGTGGTCGGGCTTAGCTCACAACTTCATTGCTGTTTTTTCCCTCTCTTAACTTACCGGTGACCAACGTGGTCCCCAGCCAGACCACATGCCTGCTCATGTATTCCCCTTGAGTCTCAGTCTTGGAAGGGGGTCTGCTCTGAGGGGTCCTGGCCACTTGCTTTGATGATTCCTGGGGAAACCACTTACTTACTCTTGTAGTAATCAATCAGACTGCCATTATTTTTTTGGACTTTTCCTGCTGGTCTTTCTTTCACAAAGTATCTTCTGTTCTTCTAGCCACTCCAGGCTGGTCTACTCATCCTTTCCAGTGGAAATTTCCTACCTCGGTCAGTTCTGGATGAGGTTCTGGATTCTACCTATGGTCTTCTGCAATGTAAAGGCTCCACAGGAAGTCTCTTTACTGGGCAACTTCTAGCCCCCTTTAAGGTATTCTAATCAGTTATAGGCTGAAGACGGACTTGCAAGTTTTATGTAGTGATGAATTTGGCTATTCCTTTCTCCTCACCTCAAGTGTCTATTTTACAATGGTAGGCAAGGGAAACCAAGATTCGAAAGACAGCCAAGCATCTTAACACTATTCCCCTTTTTTCAAACCGTGCCTCAATCCCCGTATCCCAGAGCCCTGTTGTTCCAAGGTTGTGCATATAGCATTATTTACTTTTGTCCCACTTAGCCCATGTGAACCTGCCTAACTGTTCTCCCATCAGCCTTGTTCTTCCATTCCCCTCCTCCTTCTTGTGTATTGCCCCACATACCCCTCCCCCCAACACCCAAGCTAACCTGTGTCTGTCTATTCCTTACCCTGTGCTCTATCTTCCCCTCCCTCCCTCCCCTCCTGTCATCCCATACATCTTGGTGATCAGCAAATATATATATATATATTTTTTTTTTTTTTCCCCCTTTTAGTGTGGGTTCTTTTTCTTTCTGTTTTACAATAATGGTCCTATGCAGTATTTCTCCTTTTGTGACTACTTATTTCACTGAGCATAATGTCCTCAAGGTCCATCCATGTTATGCAGTGGCTTGCAGCTTCCTTGTTGTTCTTCAAGGTAGCATAGTATTTCATTGTGTGTATGTACCACAGTTTGTTTATCATTCTTCCATAGATGGGCACTTAAGCTGTCTCCATCTTTTTACTATTGTAAATATTGCTGCTGTGAACATTGGTATGCACAGATCTACTCACGTTGTGGCTTGTTTTTCTTGTGGGTAAATACCAAGTAGAGGAATTACTGGATCATAAGGTATTTCTATTTACAACCTTCTGAGGAAGCACCATATTGCTTTCCAGAGAGGCTGGACCATTTTACAATCCCACCAGCAATGCAACAGCGTCACAGTCTCTCCAAATCCTCGCCAACACTTATTGTTTTCTATTTTTTTTTTATCTGTGCTGTTATTGCTGGTGTGAGATGATATCTCATTGTTGTTTTGATTTGCGTCTCTCTAATGGTTAGTGATCGTGAACATTTCTTCATATGTTTGTTGGCTGCCCAGATCTCTTCCTTGGTGAAGATCATCTTTCTCTAGTTGAGTTCTGATTAGCAAGCCACTGAGGCTAGGTCAAATGGGTACAATCTGCAAGTTTGGGTGTTCTTGTCCTTCTCCCCTCACTTCATATCAGCTGAATGCTTCACTCTCAGCTATAGCCCTCTATGGCTATGTCCATTGTCCATGACCTGTCCCCAGGTCTCACCACACTTTGGACCAACCAGCCCTTCCTCTTCTCTTTCTCATCTCCAGGTCAACGGCAGCCAGTGGACTGTGGTTGAACTCAGCCCATTCTTCATTACTGCCTTTCCTCCTCTTCCACTCACCAGTAGACCAATGTGGTCGCCAGCAAGCTTACATGCCTGCTCATGTGTTTCTTTTGAGTTTCAGCCTCAGAGGGGGGTTTTTCCTGAAGGAGCTTGATTGCTTGCCTTGATGACTTCTCAGTGAACAACTTGCTTATTCTTGTAGAAGTCAGTCATACTGCCATTTTTGGTGTTTTTTTGTTTTTTTTTTTCCTGATGATCTTTCATCAAAGATGTGTCTTCTGTTGCTTTAGCTGTTCCAGGCTGGTCTGCTTGTCCTTGCTAGTGGGAATGTCCCACCTCAGAAGGTTCTGGATGGGACTCAGGATTCTACCTAACATCCTATACACTGCAAAGTCTCCACAGGAGGCCTATTTCACTGGGCAAGTTCTAGAACCCCTTTTAGGTATTCCATTCATTTATAGACTGAAGACAGGCTTACAAGCTTCTGTAATCATGTTTCCCAACATTCCTTTCTATCCAAATCAAGTGTCCATTTTATAATAGTAGGCAAGGGAAACCAATATTCATAATACAGTCAAGCATCTTAGTATTATTTCCCCTCTTCAAACTATGCCTTGATCCCTGTATCACTGAGCCCTGTTGTTCCGAAGTCGAGCATGCATCACTATTTATGACTGCCACTTATCCCATGCAAACCTGTTCTCCTATCTACCTTGTTCTTCCATCCTCTTCTCCTTCTTGTGTACTGCCCTCTGCAACACTCAAACTATGATTTGTCTGGCCTTATTTTGTGTTCTACCATCGCCTCCCTCTACATGCCCCAACCCCGCCCCCGCATTCCAACCCCCCTGGTAATCAACACAGAATTTTTTTTTTTTTCATTTCATTTTTTTGAGGTTCATTTTTTTCTTTTAAGGTGTGTCATAGGAAGAGGAGTGACAAGAAACAAGACAATGTCCCCATTCAAAGTGAGCCTTTTCTTATCTTTATGATCACCTGAAACTGCCAAAGGCAAAGGACAAGTTGAATCCTGCTGTCAGAGAGACACAGAAGTGTTAGTAGATGCTGGACATCATCCAGGCCATTCTGACTCATAGGGACCCCATGTGGTTTCTTGCTATAAACTGGAGGGTGAGGCAACTTGAACTCTGGTTATCTAGAACCTAGCCTCACCTTTATCCAACAAGTGTGTAATAGACAAACAGACTACAGTCTTTGGGAATTCTCTTATTTACTTTTTATTTTATTTTATTTTTCACCGTTTTGAAGCAGACACTGTATTCTGAATCAATGTTTCTTCAGCTTATTTGTAAGTTTTGTATAAGTAAGAAATGTACTTTTATCTCAACTTAGTACATACATACAAAAGCCTGGGCACAAATACATACACTTAACTAAAAATAAGCTTCCTCAAAATAATGTGTACTAAAGCTACTGGTGTGGCACTGTAGGATAAGCACTGGATTGCTGACTACAAGGTTGACAGTTCAAACCGACCAGAAGCTCCTGGGAAACATAATACAGGGTCACTATGAGTTGGAACTGACTCAACAGCACTTAACAACAACAATAGCTACATTTGAGCTATCTGATGTTTCTCTACGCTATTCCATTTTTTAAAACTGGGGGTTATGAGTCACTAAGTTAGCTTCATGATGTGGTTTGGAAAAAAAAAATCCACTGTTCTTGAGGTTTTCAGAGAATTTAGAGAAAAACTGTGGCCCTTCATTTACAGAGAGGGAATATAGGCTGTCAAATCATTCACAGAAAGCTGAACAAAATAAATGCTGTTTATTCCAACCGATGGTGCTTGGACCAAGGGCTGTCCACATACAAAAGAATGAAGTTGGAAACTTATCTCACAAAACTTAACTCCAGATGGATCAAGGACCTGAATGTAATCTGACCTGTTCCGGTTTTGTTGAAAAAGACAACTACAAATCAGTGTCTCTTAAATCACTTACAGTCTCAAATTATTTTGCCAGTACAGTTGACCATTTTTATTTGATTCCATATTTTCAAATTCATGTACTCACTAAATTTTATCTGAAACCCCCAAACAAATATTCACAGTTTTTTATGAATGTGTGAAAATAGCAAAAATTTTGAATTGCCCAATGTGCATTTTCCCAGTTGAGGTCAAACAATGGTCTGCCTTCTTGATTCCACCCACACTATAAATTTATCCTTTTAGTGGTTTATTTAGTGTCACATTTTAAACACTTTTTGTGGGGATTTTTCTTGTTGTTGTTGTTGTTGGCATTTCAATGGCCCCAAGTATGCAGTGCTAAAGTGCTGTGTTCCTTATTGTTCCTAAACTCAAAAAGGCTATGAAGTGCACTACAGACAAGGTAAGTGTATTCACTAAGGTTCCTGAATTTATGAGTTATAGTGCTGTTGGTCATGAATATAATGTAAATGAATTATCAACAATATATAGTAAATAAGTTGTTTTTACATAGAATTAATGGACAATAGTAAAAGCTGCATAGGAAATTTCAAAGGGCAGCTTAAGAACACAAAACAAAGTATTATATGAAACTTGCAAAGACCTGAAGTGAGAAAACCAAGAGAAACGAACACATTAAACATTTCTTAAACTGAAAGAACTGAAGGAAGACTTGAAGCCTCAAGTTGAAATATATTTTATAATGCAGAGGAAATGAAAGAAGATGGAAGGACTACACAGAGTCATTGTACCAAAAAGAATTAATTGACTTTCAACCATTTCAGGGGATAGCATGTAATCAAGTATTGATAGTAATGAATGAAAAAGTACAAGCTACACTGAAGGCACTGGTGAAAAACAAGACTCCAGGAATTGCCAAATGAAATGTTTCAATAAATGGATACAATGCTGGAAGCACTTACTTGTCTATGCCAAAAGCTTTGGAATTATGGCCAACTGGCTGGAAGAGATCCGTGGTTATGCCATTTCAAAGAAAGATGATCCAACAGAATTTGGATTGTGCTCAGATAGACTAGGAGAATAAAGCTGCTTTGAAAATCCTCTTGCATTTAATCTGCATACATGGAATCACCATGAGTTGGAATTAATTCGAAGGCAACTGACAACAACCAAACAGCAAATAAATTTGCAGTTTCATTTGATAGGCTTGGAGGCTGCCTTTGGATCTTATAGGCATGTTTCCTTATGTTCTCTTTTAGAAGACAATCCACTGCTTGAGAAGGTTAACTTGTAGAAGTATAAGTAGCGTTACATTTTCCTCCTTTCCCACTAAGTGAAAGTTGACCAGTCTGCCAGGAAGACCTTCAACAGTTCCGAGAATGTCCTTTTTAATGAATTCAGTGAGATTTTCATAGACTTTGCAACATCACACTTTCGTGGCCTATTCTGAAAGATGTAAGAAGAATGGAATTCAATTTCAAGAGCCAAAGCACTGATTCTTTCCTGAACAATTCTTTTGCCTCACTGATTATGTCACTGTTTCCCTGAGGTGAATTGTAAAATAGAGAAAATACTTGGCATCTTTCCTCCAAAACTTTAAATGTGTCAGAGGAAAGGAGTGTGACATAACTGTGTAGCATGATTTCTGGCTTGTTATTTTGTGACAGGTAGTAATATAGATGCAGTTAAAGACCATTATGTTCATTGAATGATTTTATTGTCATTTCCTTCTTTTAAAAATTAACAATAATGTATTATTATAGAAGGAATGAAGCTGGTAATAAAATAGCAATTAGCGTTTGCTTTGTTGAAAGCAAACAAGGTTCTGGATAAGAAAATATTCAACAAGGTCACTGTCCAAGTGTTAAATGAAAGTAAGGATAAATTCCATTTTAGAAATGAGGAACTGATATTATGATATTCCTAATGATAGAGTAAAATCACCTTTCAGATCTTCAGCAAATATCCTGAGTAACTATGAACCAACAAGTTCATTAAATATAAACATATATGGAAGGGAAAAAAAAGAAACAAATGTAAATGAAGTAAGATAGAATCTACTGAAAATCGAGTCTCTTCTAAGGGAAAACTAAGGTTAAAACATAAGCTACTATCAAAGGTATGTGAGAAAATATTAACAAGTCCCTTTGACCTTCTTGCCACGTTCACCAGCCTCAGAATCTTTCCATCTCAAAAATATGTTTTATTTTAGATACTTTAAACAAAAGAAGCTGCTGACATACCTAAGTAGCCCACTCTGTATTTATTCTCCATACCAGCCACCTACACTTTAAATCCATGTTTAATTGTTGCCGTTCATTCAGTGGTTTGCTTTGAAAGGTTTCAGACTGAATTGGTCTACAAAGGTTATGCTATAACTGTTAACTGGGTTCCCGACAACATAAATCTCTACCTGAACTCATCTTGAGTGTTTTCTGGAATTAGATCTTTTTTTTTTTTTTTTTTAAATACTTTAAGATTCTTTGTCAATTGACAAAGAAGTTGAGCAGTGGTGTGGATGCTCAATTTGTATCCTGCAGAAGTTGGCAGGTCGCTGACAAGATGGCAGCTGTTTCTTTTCTGGACTGTTGCACGTTCCAGGAGTAAGTTTCATGGTTGTGCAGCAGAAGCTCGTTGAGATTGAGCTGACTCGACTCCTTCACTTATATTTGGGAAGAGCAGGGTGATGGCTCCTAACTCAAACCAGGCAGGGACTTCCAGAGATGTTGGGAGAGGGTGATAGGAGCAGCTGGCTTGATTGTCTTTCTTATCTGGCATAAAATCAGCATATGTTCATCTTTGTTGCAGGTTGTGTTCTCAGTGAAACTGACATCAGAAATCAAGTTTGCAAATTTATGGGGAGTGTTCTTAGTTTCAACATCTATGGGGAAAAAGAGAAATAAGCAGAGGGAGAAGTTGGACTGCTTTGTAGTCGCAATAAAAGGCTCAGATAATTCCACAAGTTCTGGAATAAAATGTTGTTCCCAATTAGGGAAAGGGTGCTGGGCCTTCATACCTTCCATTCCCCTTTCTTCAGATGAGGCCTGCCTCAGAGCAGTGATACTGGGTGAAGCATCTCTCTAATGTTTCAGCAAATAGTTGTCAACCTTTATTATTTTAGCAGATAGGAAAACAAGGCCTACATTCTTTCTCTGATTTTTAACTTTTTATTATGAATTGAGTGAAGGTTTACAGAGCAGATCATCAGTTTTATAGTCAACAAATGATATACTTCATTTCATCTCAATGATTGCAACCCACTCACTTGACCCACTTCCTCCCCGTGTGTCTCGTTTCCATTCCTCCTTCTTTCCCAGCACTTCTGAACTTTGGCTGTGGGTAAATGCTGCCCTTTTGTTCTTGGATGATTGACCATTCTATGGTGTGCATACCTCACTAGTGATGTTGTCTTCATTTTATTCCTATCTATTGCGTGGCTGGGAGTCCTGGTGTGGCGCTGTGGGTTAATGCGCCAGACTGCAAAGCCGTTTGAACTGCAAGGTCAGCAGTTCAAGCTCACCAGCTGCTTCTCGGAAACCCTATACAGGGTTGCTATGGGTCAGAATTGACTCAACGGCACTTAACAGCATTGCGTGGCTGAAACTTGAACCATGGGGGTGAGTTCAGTTCCATACCTGAAGGGTTGGATTCCATTAATCTCTATCTGACCAGTAAGTCTGGTTATTAAAAAAAAAAATTTTTATGATTTTGAGTTTTGGTCCACATTTTCTCCCACTATCCAGAACTTTCTAACATGACCCCTTGCAGAGCAGTTGGTTAAAAATCCAACTGGAATAGAAGTTTCTTCAGATCAAGGAACATGTTTGTCTCCTCAGTGTACTGGGTTAATTGTTGTTGTTACTGTTAAGTGCCATCCAGTTGGTTCTGACTCATAGTGACCCTGTATAGGGTTTCCAGGAACATAAAGACAGGCAACTGAGACATTGGCTATTAAAAATGGGGCACTACAAAGGCATGAAGTGGCTGGCTTACAAGCTTTCATGGGTATGCTTAGTTTTAGAATGAAGGGGATATAGTAGAATCCTCACTAAATAGTTTTCCTCTTTTCATATGTGTCTAGAGAAGGGGAATGGGGAATGACACTGATAGGATTTTATTATTAAATTGTGAGTAATTATTTATAGGATTAATTGTGATTGTCAAAACTGTAATTGCAGAAGATATGTAACTAAAAGTAGTGAATGGTTATCTTTTATTTCAGGAACAGATGGTCTCAGAATCATCATTAAGGAAGGATGTGAGTGGAGTGTGGGATCCTTACCTGGAAAATTGGTGACAGCAAAGATGGTGACAGAGGTGGTGGCATGGAAAGACAGAGCAACTGTGGACTTTAGGCCTATGGACTATGTAAGGCTCTGCCTGCAGGAGGCTGGCTGGCAGAATGTGCCCTTTGAACATTTAAATGAATATATATTTTTTGTTTTGTTTAGTTCTATATGTGTTCATTTGTGACATATAAAATGTAAATGGGGCCAGTGTGTTTTCAATTGTATGTGCTTTATTTATATCATGTTAGACACAAGTATGGCTTTAAATTTTCCTTTATTTAGAGATTATGCATATAGTTTATATGTTTCAAGTTGACAAGGGTGGACCGTGATGGTTAGGTTTTGATGTCAATTTGACTAGGCTAGGATTTCCAGAGGTTTGGCTTTTTCCCATGGTGATGAACCTAATACAGGCACAGCTAACTCTATAGTGAGTGGCTATGAGTAAACAATCAATTAAAGGGATGTCTCCTTGTGAGTGTGGCCTCCTCCCAATATAATGGACATGCAGGAAAGGCTCTCTCTTTCTCTCTACCACTGGGGACCTGGGACTCTGAAATTTTAAGCCATTGCCTTGATAATAAACTTTGTATATATGTTTCACTTCTCTAGAAACTCTGATTTAAGATAACTGTCTTAATATGTTACTGGTAACGTAGTGGCTACGAATTGGGCTGCGAACCTTAAGGTCAGTGGTTCGAAACTACCAGCCGCTCCACAGGAGAAAGATGAGGCTTTCTACTCCCGTAAAGATTTACACCCTCGGAAACCCTGTACAGGGTCGCTATGGGTCGGAACCGACTCGACGGCACTTAACAACAACAACGTTACGTATTTCTGAAATTTTAGTATTAATCTTCTTAATTTCTATTTGTAGTTTTTATATCATTTCTATTTTCCATTTGCTTTGTCCATTTGTTTTTGTAGTGTTTTCCTGAATTCTTTTAAAGTTTTTTCAGTTTTTATCATTGCAGATTTGCAACTGTCTTGATCTTTTAATCCATTAGTGGTGGTGGTTATATGCCATGGAATTGGTTTTGACTCATAAAAACCCTGTACATAAATCTTTATGGGAGCAGAAAGCCTCATCTTTCTTCCATGGAACAGCTGGTAGTTTCACACTGCTGACCTTGAGGTTAGCAGCTCAATTCATAACTACTACGCTACCAGAGTTCCTTTCAATCCCCTGAAGGTACCTAAATATCATTCTTTTGAATTATCAAGTAGTTCTAATGTCTTTTCTTTCTCAAAAACATTTTCTGACTCAGCATTTTGGTCATAGCGTTTGAGTCACTCTGTCTTGTTTCTTTGCATGAACTGAAATCATCTGTTGTCTCTGAAACATTGTGGTGTTATTGTATTTGTCTTTAATTGATGATTATATGTTGGTGTGTTCTTAAGCCCTAAGAATGAGTGAGGTCCGGTCTTTGTTTCTGGAAGAAACTCTTTCAGGTCCAGAGGCAGCTGGGGGCAGGGTGGTTGATTATGAGAGTTCTTGCTTGTCCAGGGCTGGCCAGAGACTGGCTCTGTGAATTCTGCTGGTCTGAATTAGCAGAGTCCGATGTGGGGATGGTACACCGACGCCCAATTCACAATGGCATGCCTCTGAGCTCTGGCATAGCAGGGGCATGCAGGGGATGGATAAGAGTAGAGGCTGGTAATACTTTTGGTCACCAGGAGAGTGGGGAACAAGAAAGAATTTGCCTCATTACTAGTCCCCAGTGTGTGACTATGCTGTCAGGCTGGCATCTGAATTGAACGTTCCTCTCAAAAGTTCAAGATTGCCATGCCAAATCAGGTAAGCCGACAGTTGACGTGTCTGTCTCCTCTTTTGACACCCTGTTCACTTCTGTTGCTAGTCAATATTCATTTCACTCCTCTCCCCTTTCCTCTGAAGCAAAGGGTTCCAGGATTTATCATTTGTATCTGTTTCATTTGGTCTCTGGTGTCTTTGTTGTAGAGGGTCAGTGTAGCGTGTCTGCCTAATCTGCCATTTTGGCCACACCAAGTTCTGTTATTCTTGAAAATGTGCAAGAAATATTTAGAAATATTCTAAGAAAAGGACATGCTCAAACAAAGGCACTACTAGAAGTTTATAAAATTTGGTAAGGAAACAATGGAAAGCTATCAGCAGTAGCACATACTGACACATCTAAAGTCCTAGCCTCATTCAGGATTCAATAATAGTTGTGCTGCCTAATAATTCTGTTCTTTTCTCAAAGTAAATACTGCTGTGCCTGTCCCCAGGACTCCACCATAATTACAGGTTAGCTTTTCTCTTTGTATGTGTCTTCCACTACTAGTCCTCCTTTAATTGCTCTCTCTTCCCACTTCTTCCAACTGCTCTTTCTTTTGCACTTAAATCTTCCTAAGAAATAATCTGTTTGGGTCCATTAGTCACCCTCCAATACAGTAAGTCCCTGGGTTTTGAACTTCCCGCTTAGGGATAATTCATGCTTATCCTTTAATGTTAAATGCCTTCATTTTGAAACTATTGAACCAACCCCTACTTGCAGCAAATTCTTCATCACAATCACCTTCACTTGTTGTACATGCAGCACTTAAATCAGTAAAAAGACTTCAAGCCTTTTCTTCCACTAAATCAAAAAGCACACTCTTTGTCATCGAGTCAATTCCAACTCACAGTGACCCTGCTCCATAGAGTGTCCAAATCTTTACAGAAACAGATTGCCACATCTTTCACCCATTCTTACACTGAAGTAAGGCTAAATAAGAGCCACATGCATCTATTCTGACTTACTACAAACTCACTTTAAAGACACACTTAGGAATGGATCTTGTTCATAACTCAGGGACTACCTGTGTTAGTGGTCCTTTTGGGGTTAATTTGGGGGCGAGGTTAGACCATCTCAGCCTAAATGTAGTTAACTTTGTGTGTGTGTGTGTGTGTGTGTGTTTAATGTTTTATTGTGAATTATGTGATAGTTTACATGGGAGAACATTAGTTTTACATTCATTCTATCGTATATTGTCTCTCATTGCCATGGTTACAGTCCCCTCCATGCAATCCTTCCCCCGTGCCCCCCAGGTCTTCAGCACACAGTCGCTCTCCCTCTTTGGATCTAAAGTCTCCAGCTGCTCCATCGCTCCACGTCATCATCTCTGGCTCCATAAATGTAGTTAACTTTTGCAGAGAATACTGTTTTGCCATTTCAGCTGTAGTCACATGACTCGAAACAAGGCAAGATACATTTAAGGACCCACCAGGGTTACTCTCTGGAAAAAGAGATCATGTTTGGTGAGATAGAGGGTCAGAGAAAAAGAGGAAGACCCCAGCAAGATGGATTGGCAAAGTAGCAGCATCAATGGGCTCAAGTGTGGCAACAATTGTGAGGTTGGCCCAGGAACCAGCAGTGTTGCGTTCTGTTGTGCATAGGGTCGCTATGAGTCGATACTGACTCAATGGCACCTAATAACAACAACAAGGTTAGTCTGCTCAGAAAGAAGTGGGATCCTGGCAGGTACTTAAAGTGTTTAGATTTTCTCGTACAAAGGCATTCCAGACAGCAAAGCAGTTCAAGCTCACCAAAGTCTCCTTGGAAACCCTATACAGGGTCGCTATGGGTCGGAACCAACTCGATGGCATTTAACAACAACAAACCAACTTCTGGTAGCATAGTGGTTACTAATCAGGCTGCGAACCTCAGGGTCAGCAGTTTGAAGCTACCAGCTGTTCTGTGGGATAAAGATGAGGCTTTCTGCTCTCATAAAGATTTACAGCTTCGGAAACCCTGTGCAGGGTCAGTATGAGTCAGAACCGACTTCACGGCACATAACAACAACAACCACCACCAACTTCTTCAATCTGAAATTGTCATGCATTCACCAAGATTCATTGATAATTACGGATGATTGGAAAGTGAAAGAAACAAAGAGGAAGGATTTTTGGCAAATTTTATTTCATCTATTCACCTATCTTCTCCCACACCAATTGTTTTGAAGTAAATCCAGGATGAATTATACATTTTACCCCTAAATACTTTGGTATATACCTAAAAGAGACACTAGTATGTAAAAAGTAAGTTAGGTTCTTTAAAAAGATAATCACTGTATTAGGTTATAGAAGATCCCACGCTTTACCACTTTCACATTGAGAGGCGGAGTCTAATCTTTCTTAATGACCATAGCAACTTGCTTGACCAGTAAAATGTGGTAGAAGTATCATTTCAGGACTTTGAAATTTATGTCTTAAGAAACCTTGAAGCTTGCATCTAAACCTCTTGAGTCACATTCTCTGAGAGCCCTGAGCTACCATCTAAGATGTCTGAGATCCCTGAGACTGAAGATAACAGTAAGTAGGTGCTCTAGTCAAAAGTCTCAGCTAAGGTTAATCTTCAATTCTTTCTCTCCTAGGCACCCAATATGAAAGGAAAGGCATCTTGGATCCTCTAGATCTGCCAGCTGAGTACTACTGAATGGCTTAAGTTCATGCCACATGAGAATACAAACCACTCAGATGAACCCTATTCAAATTTCTTGCTCTTGAAATTATGAGATTCAATGAAATGATTGTTATTTTAAGTCATTATATTTAAGGGTAATTTATTAGGGTATATATAAGGGTAATTTATTGCAATAAAGAACAACCACAAATTCATAATGGGTTCTAAAATGTTATTATTGTTACTAGGTGCTTGAGTTGGTTCCAACCCAACTGCCTGGTCTTGTGCCATCCTCACAATTGTTATATTGGAACCCATTGTTTCTGTAACTGTGTTTATCCATCTCACTAGGGGGTTGTCCTCTATTTCACTGACCCTCCAGTTTACCAAGCATAATGTCCTTCTCCAGGAACTGATCTTTCCTGTAAGTGTGTACAGAGTACAAGAGACAAAGTCTCACCATCCTAACTTCTAAGGAGCACTCTGACTTAGCCTCTTCCAACACAGATCTGTTTGTTCTCCCAGCAGTCCATCGTACTTTCAATATTCTTTTCCAATATCATAACTCAAATGCAGTGATTCTTCTCCTGTCTTCCTTATTCACTGTCCAACTTTCATATGCATATGAGGTGATTGAAAATACTATGACTTGGGGCACCTTAGCCCTCAAACTGACATCTTTGCGGTTGAATACTTTAAAGAGGTTTTGTGTAGATTTGTTTAATGCAATACATCATTTGATTCCTTGACTCCTGTTTCCATGAGGGTTGACTGTAGATCCAAGCAAAATGAAGTCTTTGACAACTTCAATCTTTTCTCCATCATGATGTTATTTATTGGTCCAGTTGTGTGGATTTTCATTTTCTTGACTTTGAGGTGCAATCCATACTGAAGGCTGCAGTCTTTTATCTTCATTACTATTTCAAATTCTCTTCAATTTCCAGCAAACAAGTTTGTACCATCTGCATATCATAGGTTGTTAATGAGTCTTCCTCCAATCCTGATACCATATTCTTCTTCATATAAAACCAGCTTCTTGAATTATTTGTTCATTATACAAATTGAATAAATACAGTGAAAGGATACAACCCTTGCACACACCTTTTCTGATTTAAAACCACTCAGTATCCCCTTGTTCTATTCTAATGACTACCTCTTAGTCTATGTACAGGTTCCTGAGTACAATGAAATGTTCTGAAATTCCCATTCTTTGCAATGTTATCTATAGTTTGTATGACCTACCCAGTCAAATGCCTTTGCATAGTCAATAAAGCACAAGTAAACTGCTTTCTGGAATTCTCTGCTTTTAGCCAGGACCCATCTAACATCAGCAAAGATAGCCCTTGTTCGATCCTTTTCTGAATCTGGCTTAAATTTCTGACAGGTGCCTGGCAAGATACAGCTGCAACCATTTTAAAATTATCTTCAGCATAATTTTATTTGCATGTGGTATTGATGTTGTTAGATCATTTCTGCATTCAGTTTGGTCACCTTTCATTGGAAAGGGCACAAATATAGATCTCTTCCAATCAGTTAGCCAGGTAGTTGTCTTCCAAACTTTTTTTTTGCATAGACAAATGATTGCTTCCAGTACTGCATCAGTTTGTTGAAAGATTTCAATTTGTATTCCATAAATTCCTACAACCAGTTTTTTGGCTAATGCCTTCAGTGCAGCTTGAAATTCTTCATTCGGTACCATTGTTTCTTGATTATATGGTACCTCTTGAAACAATTGAACATCGACTTATTTTTGTGTACAGTGACTCTGTGTATTTCTACCTTCTTTTGGTGCTTCTTTCATTGTTCAATATTTTGCACATGTTGTTGTTATGACTCAGAGCAACCCTGTGTAGGGTTTCTGAGGCTATTAATCTTTGCACGAGCAGAAAGCCTCATCTTTCTTCTGAGGAGGGGATGGTAGGCTCCAACCACTGACCTTGTGGCTCACAGTCTAGTGCTTATCCTACAGAGCTACCATCCTCCCATATAATATCCTTCAATATTACAACCTGAATCTTGAATTTTTTCTTCAGTTCTTGGACTTGAGAAATGGTGAACATAATTTTCCCCTTTGGTGTTTTGACTTGAGGTATTTGCATATTTAATGATACTTGACTCTGTCTTCTTGATCTGCCCTTTGACATTTTCTGTTCAACTCGTTTACTTCATCATTTCTTCCAGTCATGTTAGTTTCTTATAATCAAGAGCAAGTTTCCTTCTGACATATATTTTGGTCTTTTCTTTCTTTCCCATCTTTTTAATGACCTTTTAATTTCTTCATATATGATGTTTTTGATGCCATCTCACAACTCTTCTGGTCCTCAGTCATTAGTGTTCAGTATGCCACATCTGATCTTAAAATGGTCTCTAAATTCAGGTGGAACATACTCAAGGTCCTATGTTGGCTTTCTTGGATTTTCTTCAGCTTCAGTCTGAATGCATGTAAGCAGTTGTTGGTCTGTTCTATACTTGGACCCTGACCCTGTTTTGGCTGGTGATAGTGAGCTTCCCTACCATCTTTTCCCATAGATGTAGTCATTTTGATTCCTGTTATATTCCATCTAATAAGGTCTATGTGTATACTCACAGTTTATGTTGTTGAAAAAAGGTATTGACAATGAATAAGTCATTGGTCTTACAAAATTCAATCATGCAATTTCCAGCATTATTTTTATCACCAAGGCCTTATTTTCCAACTAATGATCCTACCTTTCTATTTCCAATAATTATCAATGAATGTTGATACATGTTTAATCAATTTCAGACTTAAAGAGTTTGTTGTTATTAAGTGCCAAAAATTCAAATCTGACTCATAGCAACCCTGTATAGGGTTTCTGAGGAGTGGCTGGTGAGTTTGAACCGCTAACCTTGCTGTTCAACCTGACCTTGTGACCGGTGCTTATACTACAGTGCCACACCAGGTCTTCTTCAGTTTCATCATTACTGACTTTAGTGATTGGGGCATAAATTTGAATAATAATATTAACTGGTTTTCCTTGTAGGTGTTTGGATACTATACTACCAATGTATAGATAATACTGTACTTCAAGATAGATTTTGAAATGCTCTTTTTGAAGATGAATGTTGTACCATTTCTCTTTAGTTTGTCATTTCCAGCATAGTACACCATATGATTGTACAATTCAAAATGGCCAATACCAGTCAATTTCAGATCACTAATACCTAGGTTATTGATCTTTATGCATCCCACTTGTATATATATCACAATTTACCTCCGTGCACTTTAGCCAATGCATACCTCTGTGTGTCTTCACCTGTCTTCAGTATTCTTCTGCCTCCTTCCTTCTTCTTATATACTGCTCTCCCCCTTTTTGCATATTGCCCTCCTGATTACCTGAGCTAACATGTATGTACCCTTTAGCCAATCAATTACTCTCCCCTTCTTCCACCCCTAAGGAGCTGCTAACCTCAAAGTCAGCTAGTTCAAAACTACTAGCATTTCCGTGGGAGAAAGATGAGACTTTCTGCTCCTGTAAAGATTTACAGCCTCAGAAACTACAGGGTCACTAAGAGTTGGAACCAACTCCACGGCACAACACCACCACCACCCTCCCACCCCTGGTAACCATTTGTCTTAGGCCGGGTTTGATAGAGAAGCAAAACCAGTGAAACAAATATATATAGATCTGAGGAACAAACAAGATGGCAGAGAGGGTGGAAATGCAGTGAGGAGCTCTGTCAGCAACAACACAGAATGCTGGACCAAGCAGTCTCAGGGGATGGTCCCAGAACTCTGAACCACATATAAAGGAATATTTAGAAGGTTGGAAGGCTTAAAGCTAGGGGAATTGGTAGCAGAAGCAAAAATCTATTGCTTTCTAATTCAAGATGCTCAGCAATGAGGAGACATATATAAAACCCTGAAAGAAAAAAAAAAATGCCAACCAAGAATCCTCTACCCAGCAAATCTGTACATCAAATATGACAGTGTAATCAAAATATTCCAGGATAAACAGAAGCTAAGGGATTTTGCCAAAGCCAACCCTATGATGAAAAACATCCTAAAGGAAATTCTGTGGACTGAGAACCAACAAGAACACACAACAACCACAGAATGACGTACGTGGCAGCATCACCCTGAATGCAGTCGACAAATGAAAGAGTCAAGCACAGAATAAAATGATAAGAACAGAGGATCTGGGAGGTCAGTCTGTGATCAAAACAATTACAATGTGAAAGAAGGTAAACCCAGAGGAACAGAGAGATCCAGGTGGTGGGAAGGTCAGGTAGATTACTGGATAAAATAGACTATTTTAAATGGAGGGAAGAGTTAATGGAATATAAGATAACCCAAACAGTGGGGTTGGGGTGGGGGGTTTAGTTTGGGTGTTGGGGAGGGCAATATAAGAAGGGGGAGGAGGTGGAAGAACAAGATAGATAGGGGAACACTGAGACAGGTTTGCATGGGTTAAGTGGGACAGAGGTAAATAGTGATGCATGCTCAACCTTAGAACAACAAGACTCTGTGATACAGGGATCTAGGCATAGCATGAAGAGGGAAAATAATACTAGAATGCTTCACTGTCTTATGAATACTTGTTTCTCTTGCCTACTATTGTAAAATAAATTTGAGTGGGATAGAAATAATGTTAGGGAACATGATTACAGAAAACTTGTAAGCCCGTTTTCAGCCTATAACTGATTGTTGTTGTTTTGTTGTTATGTGCTGTGGAGTTGGTTCAGACTCATAGTGACCCTGCACAGGGTTTCTGAGGCTATAAATCTTTATGGGAGCAGAAAGCCTCATCTTTCTTCCATGGAACAGCTGGTAGTTTCAAACTGCTGACCATGAGATTAGCAGCCTGATTCATAACCACTAACTTATTGGAAAACCTAAAAGGGGTTCTATACCTTGCCCAGTGAAACAGGCCTCTTGCAGAGCCTTTGCAGTGTATAGGACCTTAGGTGGAATTCTGAGTCCCATCCAGAACCTTATGAAGTGGGACAGTCCCACTAGTAAGGACAAGCAGACTAGCCTAGATCAGCTAGAGTGACAGAAGATACATCTTCAAAGAAAGATCATGAGGAAAAACCCAAAACAAAAATGTCAGCATGATTGGCTACTACAAGAATAAGCAAGCTGTTCGCCAGGAAGTCATCAAGGCAAGCAATCAAATTCCTACAGGACAAACTCCCCTCTAAGAACTCAAAGAGAACACACAAACAGGCATGTAAGCTTGCTGGTGACCACATTAATCTACTGGTGAGTAGAAGAAGGGGAAAGGCAGCAATGAAGAAATGGGCTGGGTTCAACCACAGCCCATTGACTCCTGTTGACCTGGAGATGAGAGAGAGAAGAGGAAGGGCTGGTTGGTCCAAAGTAGTGAGACCTGGGGACACTTGAGCCTATGGACAAGAACATAGCCACAGAGGGTTAGAGCTGAGAGTGAAGTATCCAGCTGATATGAAGTGAGGGGATATGAACAAGAACACCCAAAATTGTAGACAGTACCCATTTGACCTAGCCTCAATGTCTTGCTAATCAGAACTCAACTAGAGGAAGGTAACAAAAAAACAAAAAAAAAATTTTTTTTTTTTGATAAGGGAAACAAGGGTAAATTGCTACAATCTGTTGAATCTGACCTATACTCATGGAGGTAGTAACTCTAAATACGAACAGAGAAACACGGAGTCTTCACGTCAAGTATCAATGCTATCCCCTCCACAGGGTATAGAGAGATGGGCAACTTAGACATCGGCTACCTAAAATGAGGGGGCTAAAAAGGCACAAAGTGACTGGCTTACAAGGTTTCAAGAGGAAGTTTAATTAAAGAGTGTGTGGGGGAAGAAAGAGTTCCCACTGAACAGTTGTCATCTTGTCTAGATAGGTCTGGTTAACAGAGTTGGGGATAAGATTCTTATGATTCAGTAACGAGTAATTGTTATAATGACTAATTGCGACTGTCACAATGGTAAAGGTAGAAGTTTTGTAACAAAGCTAGGGGAGCAGTTAATCTTACATCCAGAAACAGAGGACCCTAGGACCATCAAGGGAGAAGAGCACAAGCAGAATGTGGGACCTTATCCAGGGAACCAGCGATGCCAGAGACAGAGGTAGAGATTTGGTCATGGAAAGGGGTAGCGGCTGAGGACTCTAGATTCATGGAAAGAGAGGGACTGAGAGCTGGTGGCCAAGAGGCAGACTTGCAGAATGTGCCCTTTGGAGGTATAAATTATTATATATGCCTGAGTGGTTTTTTATTTTTGTGTGTGTGTTTTTTAAAGCTAAAATGAATAGAGAGAAACACTTTTAACTGATGGTACATTGAGGGGATTATAATCATTTTAATGAAACAAGGTGTATGATTTGTTGAATGTAAAACTGATGATCTGTCCTGTAAACTTTCACTCAATCCATAATAAAAACCTTAAAAAATTATATATGTAGATCTATATAAAGAGAAGTTTACCATCCAGGAAATTTCTTAAAAATTGTATAGAGTCCCAGGACCCCAGCAGAAGCGAGAGAGAGAAAGAGAGAGAGAGAGAGAGAGAAGAGAGAAGTTTGGAAATCTTTTCTTAAGTTTTTACAATCATGGTTTCATATAATATTTGCCCTTTTGTGACTAATTTCATTCAGCATAATGTCCTCCAGGTTCATCCAGGTTATGAAGTATTTTGCAGATTCCTCATTATTCTTCCTTAGTATTCCATTGTGTGTATGTACCAAAGTTTGTTTATCCATTTTTCCATTGTTGGGCATTGAATCTGTCTCCATCTTTAGTGTGAATAGTGCTGCGATGAACAGCTCTATGATGTAAGCAGATATTGAATGTCATTGCCTGGATCCATTAATTAATTCAGGCTTGCAAAATGGAGATTAAGTCAGTTAACTATTATTGTATAAAAAAGATCAAGGAATTTCAATGGCATATAATTATAAGTATTTGTTTAGCTCATGAGTCTGTGAGTAGACTAGGGGTCAGTTGATACAGGCTACAGCAACTTGATTCTGTTTCATATACCTCTTATCCTGTACTTGGGACCAGAAGACTTTTCTGGGGTACATTATTTTCAATGAATGGAAGACACACAAAGAAAATTAAAACATGAAAATTTTCCTGAGTTTTCTAGTTTATAATTGAAATATTATCACTTTCATCCATCCTTCTGGCAAAGTAGTCCTATCTGTAGTAGAAGAACAATGCTTAGTGAAATAGAAGAGGGTGTGGATACCAGAAGGGTGAAGAGTTGGGTCATGAACACAGTCTATCACAGTGAAGTGCCACTATCATTTCTTCTTCATTAATTAACTAGAATATGTCAATAAAAAGAAGCTTCTCTTCCTCAGCTAGTGCTATTCTGAAGTACAGTTCACTTAGCAAAGGAAGAACACATGTTTGATTTTTTTCCTTTATTGACCTTTTATTCAAAATAGGTGATGATTAGCATTTTACAAGGATAAAAAGTGAGTTTTTATTTAAAAATAAACTTAGGGATTTCAAACATATTTGATGCATTTCACCCTATTGCAATTATTGTTACTTAAATTGTCTTACCTTTTGCTAATGGAGCCTCTTAACATCTTTTTGACATAACTGCCGTAATCTTTAATAGATGCCTTGCTTCTAGAATCCAGAATGCTCCAATACTGAAAGTCAAGCATATAATAATTTTATATTGCTGACAAACTAGCCTTTTGGAGTCCTGGTGTGGCACTGTAGGACAAGTACTAGGCTGCAAGTTCAGTTTGAACTCAGATTGGTGGTTTGGACTCACCAGCCACTCCTTGGAAATCCTATACAGGGTCACTGTGAATCAGAAACAACTCAACAGCTTCACAGCAACAAGAACAGGTAGATCCAGTGATGGAAGGCCAACTTATTATTTCATTTACCTGAGGAGAGTGCACATTATTGACAAATTAAGTATTTTTGTTACCAGGATAAATTATGACTAAAAATATGCTTAAGGGTTTTCAAATGTAAATATGGTCATATAGTTGTTTGTAATGTATTTCAGAAAGGACGAAGTCTAGCTCTAGGTGGTAAGAGCTGACTTTTGAGAGAATCAGAGAAGATCTCTATTATGTTTCATCACCATTATGCCTCCATCCCCACTTAAGTCTCGAAACAGCAACAGTCTTGAAATATATTGTCATAGTGCAAATGACTAGAATTCATCTTTGGCTTTAATGAAATCATTGTTAAAGCAGACATATCTGTTTGTTAGTTTATTACTCAAGTCAACAAGTACTCATTGGTGGTGATGGTTGTGTACTGTGGAGTCATTTCCCACTCAACCACCCTGCATGGGGTTTCGAGGCTGTAAATCTTTACAGGATCAGAAAGCCCATCTTCCTCTTTGGGAGTGCCTGTAGATTTGAACTGCTGACTTAGAGGTTTGTAGCCCAACGCATAACACTATACTACCAGGGCTCCTTCACTGAATTCCAGAACTATATAAAAGCAATCAGCTGAGCTATATATAAAATATAGGGAGAATATATGAGAAAAATAAAATATATTCCCTGCTTGCATGGTCAAGCTGTAGAAAGAAGATAAATGCAGGAACAATTAAGTTATTATCCAGGAAAATATGAGTATGCAAATATGTGTTACAATGAGTGACATTAATAGCTATTGCTGTTGGATTTCAGAGGAGGGAGAAGTAAGTTAGCTTAGCATGTTCTGAGATGGATTTATGGAGGAGTTTTTATACGACCCAAGTCCTGAAAAATGGGTGTCATTTTATGGGCAGAAGAAGATAGAGGTGAAGAAACACAAGAGCATTTACAGAGGTGGGGATTAAAATGACATGAAATATAGTGGGGAGGCCAACCAGCATGAAATGGAAGGAGGAGTTTGGGGAGTTGAGTAGATATTTTTAAAACACATGGGCTGGAACCAGTCTCTTGGTAAATTCAAATGCTAGGCTGCAGAGATTAGATTTCAGGAAAGTATCTGTACCCTTCATCTCAGCTGCCAAGGTCTTTGTTGTTAACCAACAGCTAGTAAATTTATGATTAATTCAGGAATATGATTAAAGTTGAAAAAGGACTGTAAGAGTTGGAGGTGGTAAAGGAAAGAGAACGCAAAGTAGAGACTTTAGTGAATGGCAATGGATAGAATGTTGTAAACTCAGAGAGGAGAGTCTGTTCATCTAACAAATATTTATTGAATAGGTCAGTGTGCTAGACACTGAGAATAGAAAACATAATTCATTAAGAACTTGTTAGTAGTATGAAAAATTAAGGAAGTATCAATACCCTTAGGTAGATGAGTTAATAATTTAACCCTTAGTAGTAGATTTCAGACTCTATAATAGTTCAAGAGAGAAGATATTTTATGTCATCTTTGCCTTTTCTGTCATCTCAGATAATACCATGTGTGTGGGCGTCTACTCACCATCAATGTATAACACAAAATATGAAAAGTACATGGATTTCCTCCAAACTGTTACCCTCTCCTGTTGTCTCATATTCGTGACCTTTAGGAACTGCTGGGAGGATGAGGGAACAGTAACAGTGGCTAGTTATCCTAGAGCAAGGGCTTTCTTTCAGATTAAGCAGCATCAGCTGGATATAGAACCCACAACTTTAATTTAGTCTGTAGTTTTCCTATTTCAGCATCATAAGGGAGCACTGTAGAAAAGGAATCCCACATACCAATTGGGACAAGGAGAGGAACTGATATATGCAAACATGGCACCAATGGCAAAGCCATTTAAGTTCTTCCCAAGTTTTTTGCTTCTGAATCAGGGCATACATATGAAGCAGGGATGTATTCCTCCTGCCCTTTGTTTGACACTCCTCTTTACTGTAGTGCTGATATAAATGTTGGCATCCAATCCTGTTGTACAGGTACTGGATGGATTTAGGATCCTCCCTAAGGCAGAACGCCAAGTTGGCAGTTGTGTATCTTTGGCCATATAGTTAATAACGTAAGGTTAGTTCCTGCACTCATGAATTTAACATACTGATAGAAGGTGATGGTGGTGTGCTGTGGAGTTTCTGAGGCTGTAAGTCTTTATGGGAGCAGAAAGCCTCCTCTTTCTCCCGCTGAACCGCTGGTACTTTCAAGCAGCTGACTGTGAAATTAGCAGCCCAACCACTGTGCTACCAGAGTGCATTCACTGATACAAGAGTAAGGAAAAACAAAAACAAAAAAACAAAGAAACCCCCTTCCTAGACTAAGACTCAAGGGGAATATACGAGCAGGCATGTGGTGGTGGTAGTAGTTCTATGCCATTGACTTGGTTGCGATTCATAGCGACCCTGTATAGGGTTTCTGGAGTCCTGGTGTGGCGCCGTGGGTTAATGCACCACACTGCAAAGCCATTTGAACTGCAGGGTTGGCGGTTCAAGCTCACCAGCTGCTCCTCGGAAACCCTATCTAGAGTCGCTATGGGTCGGACCCGACTAGACGGCACATAACAACAAAACAACATAGGGTTTATAACGCTGTAACTCTTTACAGGAACAAAAAGTTTATGAGTGGTCATATGAACTGATCGTCATTTCAAAATAAAAAGTGAGGAGAAAAAAAAAAAAAAAGCAGGGTTGGAAAGTGCGGGTGGAGTAGGAAGTGAAGAGGAAAAGACAAAAAGTCTCAAGTGTAAGATTTTGTATCTCTTTCTAGCAGGTGAGGCACCGGTGTAGTTAGGAGCTGGGGAGGCAAGGGAACTTAATAGGAATGGAAATGGAGTTTTCTATGAATTATTAATTGTTGTTGTTGTTATGTGCCGTGGAGTCGGTTCCGATTCATAGCGACCCTGTACAGGGTTTCCGAGGCCGTAAATGTTTACAGGAGCAGAAAGCCTCCTCTTTCTCTCGCGGAACACCTTGCATTTTCGAACTGCTGACCTTGCGGTTCACAGCCCGATTCGTAACCACTACACTACCAGAGCTCCTTTGAATTACTAATTGAATTATTAATTAGATCCTTTTAAATATTCTTGTTGCTGTTGTTGTTAGGTGCCGTCAAGTCGGTTCCGACCAATAGCAACCCTGTATAGGGTTTCGGAGGAGTGACTGGTGAACTTGAACCACCGATCTTGCAGTTCAGACGGCTTTGCAGTCTGGTGCATTAACCCACAGCGCCGCTTAAAAATGATGATTGCAGAACTTTTAAATTGCTTATGAGGTTGGAACTTTGTTTACTTCAACTGTGGCTCTACAAAC
This sequence comes from Chrysochloris asiatica, assembly GCF_000296735.1. Lineage (NCBI taxonomy): Eukaryota > Metazoa > Chordata > Mammalia > Afrosoricida > Chrysochloridae > Chrysochloris > Chrysochloris asiatica. The sequence continues at coordinate 36,295,930 of NW_006408530.1, read as the reverse complement.
TGGGCCATTTGAAGCTCTGAGCTTTCCCTGGGTTATACAGGCAAAGATTTGCTGTGTAAGACGGAGTTCAGATTGGCTGGTTCCCTTTCATGACTCTAACCATGCCTGCCCCAAATCCTCTGAACAGGCTGCCCAGCCTCTTACCACCCCAATATTTCTGAGGTGTTACCAGAATAAAGATTTTAAAATATTTAAAACAACCACCCCCCATAGAAATTATATACTGTATTCCAGTAAGTGGAAAGTGCTGGGGAGGGGATGGAGAATATATATATCAAGGTAGGTAAATATAGAATGTTGGAAGTATGTAGGGGTTAAATTGCAGTTGGCTGGTTTGGGGAAAACCTTTCCAAGGGGATGACATTGGAACGTTTTGGGGAATTGTATTCCAGAAGAAGGGAAGAACAAATGCCCTAAGGCAGTAAGGCTAGGAATAATTGAGGAACAGCAAGAGATATTATATTACCCCTTGTACACTAAGGGATAAGTGTTAGAAAATGTAGGCAGGGGTCTCAAAAAGAAATGTGGATTATTCAGTGTAATGGGAACTGTGAATGTGTTTTGAGAATGGGAGTGATATAATCTGATTCACATTTTTAGAAGATCATGATAACGCAATTTGAAGACTGCTAGGTTGTGTGGAAAGGCGCTCTGGTAGCGTATTAGCGGTTACGAATCGGGCTGCGAACCGCAAGGTCAGAAGTTCGAAACTACCAGCAGTTCTGTGGGAGAAAGATGTGGCTTTCTGCTTCCTTTAAGACTTACAGCCTTGGAAAACCTGTACAGGGTTGCTATGAGTCGGAATCGACTCCACGGCACACCACTACCACCACCGCCAGGTTGTATGGAGCAAGGGTGAAAGCAGATCCATTAGGAGAAAGTTTTTGTAGTCAAGTTGAGAGAAATGCGATGATGGTTTGTGTTCTGGTGGAGATTATTAGAAGTGCTGAACTCAGTACAATTGGTGAAGACGGAGCTGGTAGAAATTGCTTGGGGTGTGAAGGTAAGAGGTGAATAAAAGGCAATTCTATGCTTCCAGGGAGAATGGTAGACCTATTTACTAGATGGAGAAAATTTGGTAGAGGAGGGGTTTGGAGCTCAATAATATTTGTAGAATTATCGGATGAATCAAACAATCTATGAAGTTCATAAATTGGGGTAAAGGGGATAATGAACTCTTCAGTTCTCCACTCTCAGAAGCTTGTTGCTGTTGTCAAGTGCCATCGAGTTGCTTCCAATTCATTGTGACCCTATACAGGGTTTCTGAGGAGCAACTGGTGAATTTGAACCCCTAACCTTGCGGTTCAAACTGACCTCGTGGTTGAGTGCTTATCCTACAGTGCCACACCAGGACTCCAGAGTATATAATGGTCATTATAGCGTTTCTGGAGTCCTGGTGTGTTGCTGTAGGATAAGCACTGGACTGCTAACAGTAAGGTTGGTGGTTCAAATCTACCAGCTGCTCCTCAGAAACCCTATACAGGGTTGTTATAGTTTGGAACTGACTCAACAACACTACTAACAGCATAGAGTTTCTGGAGTTTCCGAGGCTGAGGGAATAGAAACCTTTGAAGAAATACAGTGTTTGGGAGTCCAGAACATGTAGCCTGGTGGTGGTGGTGGTAGTTGTATGCCATCGAGTTGGTTCTGATTAATAGTGACCCTGTTTAGATGCTGTAAATCTTTACAGGAACAAAAAGCCTCGTCTTTCTTCTATGGAGCAACTGGCAGATTCGAACTGCTGACCTTTCAGTAAGTAGCCCAGTTTGTAATCCAGTACACTAACAGGACTCTTAAGAATATTTAGCCTAGAAGGAAAAAAAAAAAAAATTAATGACCTTAAAGAATTGTCACAGGACTGGAGATCAGATATTTCAGGGCTTGGGATTGTTGTTGTTAAGCGCCATCAGAGTGACCCTGTATAGGCTTTCCAAGGCTTTGCGGGAGCAGAATGCTTCATCTTTCTTTTGCAGAGCAGTTGGTGGGCTTGAACTGACAACTTTGTGGTTTGCAGTCCAGTGGACTCCTACGGCTTGGGGTGAGAGATGGGAAAAGAACTGAGAATTTCACTCTCATCTCCCTCCATTGATCTACCATTTTAAAGGTTTGAGAAGGAATGAAAAAATCATTTTGTATTGACAGTATATGACTAATTGGACACTGCCCCTTCAGCTGGAACTGGGACACAGAGATTTTCTCCACCAAATTTTGATAGGCAATCACTGTAATGTAGCTTTGGCATGTGGCCTAATAAGAAAAACATGACATTTCCTTAAATGGCTTAGTTGGATCTTAAACATAAGCCTTGGTGTGTCCACGTAAGTAAATAATGTTTATAGCAGATGGTAAAGGGATAATTTCCATTCCAGGAAACTGTCTACATGTCACTGTTCTTTGCCATATATATCAAAGCAACTGCCAAGCCTCCGGACCTCCTGAGTTTATTTCCTTAGTCTCCTTCTATATATTTACAAACTTTTAAATTATTAAACTCATAGAAAAACCACAAGAATAGTACAGTGCATTCTCATACACTCTCAGTCAGGTTTCTCTAATTTTCAGCATTCTGCTACATTTGTTATATCTGTCTATCTGTAAATGTACGCCAGAAACCAAACCTGTTGCCATCACATGGATTCTAACTCATAGTGAGCCTAGAGGACAGAGTAGAACTGCCCCATGGGATTGCCAAGGCTGCAATTTTTACAGGATTATATTGCCACAGCTTTCTTCTGTAGAGTGGCTGGTGATGGCCACTGATATTTGTTAGTTGTTGTTGTAGTTAAGTGCCGTCGAGTTGGTTCCGACCCATAGCGACCCTATATAGGGTTTCTGAGGAGCAGCTGGTGAGCTTAAACCTCCGACCTTGCAGTTCAAGGTCGGCGGTTCAAGCTCACCAGCTGCTCCTCTGAGGCATTTAAACACTGTGCCGCTAGGGCTCTTTATAACTAACTATACACAGACATTTTATTATTTCTACTAATAGTGTTGTCAAACCATTTCAAAGCAAGTCGCAGATACTGTAATTCTTTACCCCGTTTGAAGTCTTTCTTATGCACAGGATAGGCTCTTACATAATCATAGTGCAATGATCAAATTCAGTAAGTTTAACTTTGATACCATGTTGCACACATTTTCAGATCCATTGCATTGTGTTCAGTTGTTACCTTATGACATATTTTGATGGTCTGTCTCTATTCCTATGCCTATAATCAGAGCTTTCATTTCAGAGACAGGTCATTTTCATCTAAGTCACACTGCTGATGTTGTTAGTTACTGTTGTTAAGTGCCGTCAATTCTGTTCTGACTCATAGTCACCCTGTATAGGGTATCCAAGGCTGTAAATCTTTGTGGGAAATGAAATCTTTGACAACTTCAATCTTTTATCCATTTATCATAATGTTATTTATTGGTCTAGTGGTGAAGATTTTTCATATTGAAGTGCAACCCATGATGAAGACTATGGTCTTTGATCTTTATCAGTAAGTATTTTAAGTTCTCTGCTTTCAGCAAGCAATGCTGCATCCTATGCATATCACAAGTTTTTCATGAATCTTCCTCCAATTCTGATGCCACATCTTTCTTCATAATCCAGTTCCTTAGATAATTTGCTCAGTATATAGACTGAGTAAGTATGGTGAAAGAATACAACCCTGGCACACATCTTTCTTGATTTTAAACCATTCAGTGTCCTCGTATCCTATTCGAACGACTGCCTTTTGGTCTATGTACAGGTTCCTCACGAGCACAATTAAGTATTCTGGAGTACTTTAAATCACTAACCCCCAATTATTTAGCATTTCTTAAATGACTAGTATTATATTAGGCTGGGGAAGAACAAAAAGTAGAGATGAAATTTCTTTATCTGCCATCTCTTGGGATGATAACTTTTTCTTACATGAAGCTACTAGGTTATAGATCCAAACAATACACAGTCATGTGTGAAACAAGGTATTGAGAGAAAAAATAAATACACACAGTACCTAGGGCCAGGGTTACTCTCCAGTGCTCTGTAGTGGGTACTCTTCTTTTCCACTGTATACTAAATTGTGGCCTAGCCACGAAAATCTTGAAAACCTTCTCAGATGATTCTAAGGTGGTATCTGGTCACTGTGCTAAAAGCCCAAACTATCAAAGCAAGAAAAATATCTCTTCAGCCTCACGCCTTCCTGAGATGTTGCCTGGGTCTATTCCAGGGAGAAGAAATCTCCTAGGGAGGATTTAATTTAATGGTAAATAAATCTGTATTATAACAAGGTGGCTCATCCTTCAAATTATTGGCACATTGTTGTTGTTGTTGTTAAGTGCTGTTGAGTTGGTTCTGACTTATAGTGACCCCTTTTAGGTTTTCCCAGGAGCGGCAGGTGAGCTTGAACCGCTGAGCTTGTGGTTCAACTGACCTTGCAGTATATGAGGTCATGCAATTCTTTGCTTTGGGGGGGTTGTCCTATGTAGGATGATTAATACCCCCATCCTCTGATAGTGTAGTTACGGTTACGAATTGGGCTGCTAAACTCAAGATCGGCAGTTCGAAGCTACCAGCTGTTCCGCGGGAGAAAGATGAGGCTTTCTGTTCCTTAAAGATTTATAGCCTTGGAAACCCTGCACAGGGTCGCTATGAGTCGGAACTGACTCCACGGTACTTAACAACAACAACAACAACAACATCCACTAAACGGTGGAGTCTTGGAGTGGTACTGTGGGTTAATGTGTCAGACTGCAAAGCCATTTGAACTGCAAGGTCAATGGTTTAAGCTCACCAGCAGCTCCTTGGAAACCCTATACAGGGTTACTATAGGTTGGAACTGACTTGATGGCACTTAACAACAACAATATCCATTAAATGCCATCAGTTCTTCTTCAGTTGAGACAACCAAAAATGTCTCCAAATATTGTCAAATGTTTTCTTGAAGGATAAAATCAGTACGTTCGGAACCACTATACAAGATCAAATTCCTCCAGGACAAGATATATTCTTTTTGGAACATTTTATGGTGCTTTTAGGTGAAAGTTTATAATGCAAATTTGTTTTCTAATCAATAATTCAACAATAAGTGTTCCATGACATTGGTGCATTGGTTGCAATCCACCCCACAATGTGTCAGCACTCTCCCCATTTCCATTCATCCAGTTTCCTTGTGCCTCCATGCTTTCCCATCTTTGGTTTGGGGCAAATGTTGTCCTTGTGGCCCCATGTAGTTGATTGTTCCAAGGATCACAGTCTTGGCTATGATTTGGCTGAGTGGTGGCCTTCAGGAGTGTCTTCAGTTGCAAGTTAGAAGGCTCTCTCAGGGCAGTGGTCTCAGGGGTCCCTCCAAGCTCTTTTAGACCAGTACATCTGGGCTTTTTTGTTTTTTATTTATTTATTTTTTTGTCTATGCTAACCAAATCTTCTATTGTGGTCTTTCTCAGAGAGGTCAGTCAGTACTGATAGCCAGGTACCAACTAGTTCTTCTGGTCTCAGGTTGGAGGAGGCTGTGCATGGTTCATGTAGGTTATTAGTTCTTTGAACTAATTGCTTCCTTGAGTCTTTAGTTTTTTTTCGTTCTCCTTTGCTCCGGGAGGTAACAGACCAATAGTTACTTCTTACATGGCTGCTCACAAGGTTTTAAGTCCCCCAGATGCTATTCATTGAGTGAGGATGCAGAACAGTATTTTTATGAACTGTATTTCACCAGTTCACCTAGATGTCCTCTAAGATATGGTCCGAAGTCTTCAAGATCAGTATTTCGGTCCTAATATCTAAGTAGTTTCTGTAACGGTGCCCCTTATGTGTTCTAGTATATATATGAATATACAAGCAACACTTACAAGTATGTATGTAGAAATGTCCACAACCACAGCCATACCTATTTGTTTGAACATATGACCTCCCTCACCTATTGAGCATGCATGTTTACCTATGTATCCACTATGAAAAAAACCTGTTTGTTATTACTGTTGTTTCAGGACTGCATTCACCGGACTTGCCATTATTCTTTTTTTTTAATTAAATGTTTTTGTTTTGGATTGAGTGAAAGTTTACAGGGCACATCATCAGCTTCACATTCAACCATTCATATAGCTTGTTTCATTACATTGATTATTATC
>NW_006408530.1:36257013-36288425 GCF_000296735.1 Chrysochloris asiatica | reverse complement strand
AATCAGTTATAGGCTGAAGACGGGCTTACAAGTTTTCTCTAATCATGCTTCCCAACATTCCTTTCTATACCACTCAAGTGTCTATTTTACTATAGTAGGCAAGGGAAACTAATATTCATAAGGCAGTCAAGGATTTTAGTATTATTTCCCGCTTGCCATTATTTTTAAATACCTCTCTCTGTCTTCCTTTACCTTGGGTTGTGCTCACTTCCCCAATATTCTCTGCTGCCTTTTCTTTTCACTAGAATGAACAATTATTTAGTTTGTTCTACTGGACAGGGGTGTGCTGGGCTCACTGCAAGAGCTCAAAGGAAGAACACCCTATGGCGGTTCAGTCCCGTGCTTATCCTACAGTGCCACACCAGGGTTCCTTTTATAATGGTAGTCTTATGCAATATTTGTCTTTTTGTGATTGACTTATTTCACTCAGCATGTCCTCCAGAGACATCCCTGTTGTGAGATGTTTCATAGATTCATCATTATTCTCTATAATTGAATAGTATTCCACTGTACTTATGTACATATATATACACTGTACACAGATTTTTTTTTAAATCCATTCATCTATTTCTACTGTTTTAAGAAAGCATTGTACCATTTCCATAGTGGTTATAACATTTCATAATCCACTAGCAATGTGTAAGGGTTCCAATTTCCCTGTAGCCTTGCCAGCATCTGTTGTTTTCTTACTTATTTGTTATTATTTGTTTGGTTTGGTTTTTGATCAGCGCCATTATGCTGGGGTGAACTAGAGTTTTAAAAAAAGTGACACCAATCATTCCTCCCGCAGCCCTCTCTACACTCAACTGGGTTTGATGATTCATTGCAATGACCACAGAGCATTCAGACACTGTAACGTACACTTGTGGGGTTAATTGTTGTTGTTGTTAAATGCCATCGAGTCGATTCCGACCCACAGCAACCCTGTATAGGATTTTCAAGGAGCAGCTGTTAAGCCTGAACCACCGAGCTTGTAGTTACAACGACTTTGCAGTCTGGTGCATTAACCCACAGCACCACACCAGGACTCCGGAGGGGTTAATTGGAGGAGTTAAAAGTTTCCAATTCTAGGTCAGAAATATTCAGGCACACTTTTTTAGTCAGGAGAGGCTTTCCTCATCCTTGCCCACAAGCAGGCCTCTCTCTGGCCTTCAGCCCCTTGACCTAGGCTCTACCCTGCTCTGGCAATGTTACAAAGTTCTTTTAGGGCTGATGATAAATGCCCACAAGACATACCACCCTACCACATGCCTCAGCCTGAAGACACTGGCTCTAGGTTTGTGGGTCAGTAAACCTAGTTCCCCAACTAAGTGCCTGCAAGCACCCCAATCTGCAAGCAAACATCCTGCCCAGAGTCATTCAGCTTTACTTGCTCTGTGGGCCGGGAAGCCCACAGCTCTTTCTCAGGCTCTGGCTCTTGGTTCTGCTGCTGCTGCTCCTCTGCCACTCCTCTGATATTATTCAGTCCCTGGATTGAGGAGGTTCAATGTGCAGGATCTCAGTGATACCCACCTGTCTCTGTCTGGCCAGTAAGCCTGGTATTTTTTATCATTTTGAGTTGGGGTCCACATTTTTCTTCTGCTCTATCCAATATCTTCTAATGTGATCCCTTTCAGAGAGGTCAGTAATGGTAGCTGTCAACATCTAGTTCTTCTAGTCACAGAATCTGAGGTTCATGTCGTCCATTTGTACATTGGACTAGTAGTAGCCATGTCTCTTTGATTTTCTTATCACTTTGTACTCTTTTGGCAAAGTCTTTTGATGACTATAGTTTTTAGGAGGGCCCAGTTATCTAGTTTATGTTCTGGTGTTTTTACTTTTTTAGTTACGTTTGATAATATATTTATGCCATAAATTAGGGGCCCTGGCTTTGTCTCTCTGTTTTCTTCCATTAACTTTATAGTTTAAGGTATTACATTTAGATCTTTGCTCCTTTTTGAGTTCATTTTTGTGACTGCTAAGAAGTATGGATCTTCATTGCAAATGGATATCCAGTTTTGAGATTATCTCTTCCAACTAGGGTCATTATTTATACCCAGTTTTGAGATTATCTCTTCCAACTGGGGTCATTATTTATTTCTTATTATGTAGCAAGTGTGATATCCAGTTCACAGTAGGTATACATGATCAATCTTTTTGATAACAAAAGAACAAGTGAATGACTGGATTAGATTTATGCTAATTAGGCCAATATCTGTATTATGTCCACACTGAATTGAATCTACTAAGACTTATCCCAGGAGTGAACAAGGAAGCACTGGGTTGGCCCCATGTACTCTTTATGATGAAACACCATTTCAGTTAAAGCTCAAAGTCTACCTGACAAATTGTAAAGCATAAACAGATAAATCCAGCAAGGTCTGCAGTTAGTTTCAAAAGTTATTCTGTTCATTTATGCAAGGAAAATGATCACTGATGTAAGTGTGGCAGGGAGGGTATGTAGGCACCTGACACTCTGACAACTAGGAAAGGCTGTGAGGGATGGATATGTAGGAGGCCTGCCTAGTGCCCCACGGGACGTGATCAACTTGGTCTGTGTGTCAGTGCCATTCATGCTAAACTAACAGGTATTCTGTCTAATCAGCTATTAGTGTGCAATATTAAAAACAGTCTTTTAGAACTTTGTTTTAGTTAGGCAACAGAAAAATCGGGGAGGAAATGCATGTAAAAATCATCACATTAAAAAAATTCCATTTTAACTTTGGTTATGTTTGGTGAACTCTAACCAAAATTTAAAAATGTCCTACTTCATTGTTCTTCTGTACTTAGTGACCTCAAAAATCATACAATTTCAACAGTAAAAGCTGTTTTAAAGACACATACATGAAGCAAAGTCCTGGGAAGGGGAAGGGCTAAAATTAAGATCATTGTAAAATAGGGATGTTTTGAAAGCTTTGGCTGCCTGGTCTGATTACTCAGTCTTACTTTTCAAAAGATAAAAAGTAAATCTTTTGAACTACAGTTTAGATCTTTTGAAAGCACACATTTTGGTGAGTGATGTATCACTCCAGGCATTTAAAAGTTGACAGGGTTTGTCTTTTATATCTAGCCTAATAATATCCATATACTCAACAGTACACTACTTTAAAACGTGAGACCTAGAGGAGTTCTGATGTAGTGCTAGGGTAAGTAGTGGACTGCTAACCATGAGGTTGGCAAGTCAAACTCACCAGTTGCTCCTTAGAAGCCCTATATAGGGTTGCTATGAGCTGGAACAGACTCAGTGGCATTTAACCATAAACAACAGAGGTATTCGAGGGCAAGTCAAAAGTATTGCTACGAAATCATAACTAAAAAATATCATGGTATGTGGAGAAATGATTGAAGACTTCATTTTGCTTGGATCCACAATCAACACTCATGGAAGTGGTTATGGTGGTTATGTGCTGTGGAGTTGGAACCGACTCATAGAGACTCTGTACAGGGTTTCCGAGGCTGTAAATCTTTACGAGAGCAGAAAACCTCATCTTTCTCCCACGGAGCAGCTGGTAGTTTCAAATGGCTGACCTTAAGGTTCGCAGTCCGATTCATAGCCACTATACTACCAGAGCTGATAACGCAGCTAGAGTGGGTCAAAATGTCAAACAAAACTCAAAATTATGTGCAAAGACCAGGCTTACTGACCAGAAAGAGACTGAATGAACCAGAGAGTATGGCCTTAGCTATTCTTCCGGTCTGGAAAGGAACTCACCCTTGTGGCCCAATTTTCCGCCAAGTAGTAGATAGGGGGACAACAACACTAGGAAGTTATACTCACCATGGAATGGTCAATCATTCAAGATCAAAAGGATAACATTAACCTAAAGACAAAGTTGAGATGGGATGGGAAGGAGGAAGTGGAATAACTGTTGTTGTATGGAGGGGATTGAAATTATTAAGATAAAACTAAGTGTATAATTTGTTGAATATAAAACTGAGCATCTTGTCTGTAAACCCTCACTCAATTCACAATACAAAGTAAAAAAAATGAACAAGTAAATTAAGTATAATATTAAAAAAGAAAGAAAGAAAACAAATTAAATGGCATATTGCATTGGGCAAATCTTACTGGAAAAAGACCTCTTTAAAGTGTTCAAGAGCAAAGCTATTAGTTAGAGGATTAAGGTGTGCCTGACCCAAGCCAGGTATGGTATTTTCAGTCATCTCATATGCATATGAAAGTTGGACAATGAAGAAGAATCCATATATTTGAATTATGGTATTAGGGAAGAATATTAAATGGACTGCCAGAAGAACAAACAAACTCATTTTGGAAGAAGTTCAGCCAGAATGTTCCTTAGAAGCCAGATGGCGAGACTTCATCTCTTATACTTTGGATATGTTTTCAGGAGGGACAAGTCCCTAGAGAATGACATCATACTTGGTAAAATGGAGAGTCAGAGAAAAATAGGAAGACCTCACAGAAATAAATTGACACACTGGTAGCAGCAGTGAGCTCAAACATAACAATTGGAGGATCGCCAGGGACTAGCAATGTTTTTTTTTCTGTGGTGCATATGGTTGTTATGAGTTGTTGGGTTGATGGCACCTGACAACAGCAAAATCATAGTAACATTTATTAAACAAAAATATCAAAAGTGAAGCTACTGCTTCTTAACACATTCTCCGTCTACATCTATGTACCTCTGAAGGCAATGTTTGTGTCTCTCTAACTTTCCCCAGAAAAATTCTCTCTTCTATTTAAACCACATCAAAATGCCAGTTTGGGCATCCTTAGAGACTCAGATCTTCTTTTTAAATGTTCTTTGAGTTTAGGGACCAAAAAATGTTTAAATGTTCTTTGAGTTTGAGGAATAAAAAGAAGCCTGAAGGGGCAAGATAAGGGCTGCAGGGTATACAGGGTAAGGATTCCCAAGGAAATTCTAGTAGGACAACTTAAAGAAATTATTTTGTTTTGTTTTGTTTTGTTTTGTTTTTATTTTGAATTGAGTGATAGTTTACATGGGAGAACATCGGTTTTATACTCGTTTCATTGCAATGATTACAATCTCCTCCATACATCATCATTCAACAGTATTTGCTTCTATTCCTTCTGCTTTTGTTTGTTTGAAGTACACAAAAACACTCAGGAATATGTAATCATTTAAACAACCCAAGGGCACATACTGCAAGACTGCCTCCGGGCCACCAATCAGCACCTGGCCGCCACCACACAGCATTTCTCTTTCCAAGAGTCTAGAGTTCTCAGCTGCTCTATTTCTCCATGTCCTCATCTCTGGTGTCACTGCTTCTCTGGATTGGGTCCCGCATTCTGCTCATGGTCTTCTCCCTTGATGGTCCTAGGGTCCTCTGTTCCTGGACTGTGAGATTAATTACTTCCCTCTTTTTGTTACAGAATTTCTACATTTACTGTTGTGACAGTTGCAATTAGTCATAATAACAATTATTCTATTGAATCATAAGAATCTTATCCACATATCTTTTCACCAGACCCATAGTAGGACAACTTTTGGTACTCTAGAATAAAGAGCGAGTGCATTGTCATGATGGGGAATAAAAAGTTCCGTGGTGCAAATTTCCTGATCTATTTCTCACCAATGCAGCTTTCAGGTTTCTTAAAACGTGCTCCTAATAAGCATCTGTGATGGTCCTATGTGTGTCTTTCTTGAATATCTATCAAGATCACTCTTTTAGAGTCCCAAAAAACAGTTGCCATAACCTTTTATATATATATAATGAATTGATTCACACAATTCTACAGTCATTTCACAGAACAAAAGCCTTACATTGTATTTGTTGTCATTAAAATATTCAGGCCCATGTAACAGTCTTTTTTAAAAAAGAATGTTTTATTGTGAATTATGTGGTAGTTTACATGGGAGAACATTAGCTTTACATTCACTCTATAGTATATTGTTTCAGTGCCATGGTTACAATCCCCTCCATACATCATCAACCAGCCAAAGGGTATACACTACAAGCCTGCCCCCTAGTCATCAGCACACAGCCCCTCTCCCTCTCTGTGTCTAGAGTACCCAGCTGCTCCATCTCTCTACATCATCATTTCTGCCTCCATCTCTGGCATCACTGTTTCTCTGGATAGGGTCCCGCACTCCACTCTTCTCCCTTGATGGTCCCAGGGACCTCCGCTCCTGGACTGCAAAGTCAATGACTCCCCTCCTTTTGCTACAAAACATCTACCTTTACATTTCCAACCCTCACAGTCAGTCCTGATAGCAACTATTCACTATTGTACCACAAGAGGCCTATCCCCATCTCCTTTCATCAGCCCCACCCTGACAGATTGGATTCTACTCAGTGGAGATTCTACCTTCCTCCATGCCCTTTGGATCTAGGCTCCCTCTTTAAAGCTTGTAAGTCAGTCACTTCTTGTCTTTGTAGCCCTCCGTTTTGGGCAGCCAATGTCCAAGTTGCCCATCCCTGTCTACCTTGTGTACGGAGGGGGTGGGAATGATCATCGCTGTAAAGATTTGTTCCCTCTTTTGAGCTCCTGCATCCATAGGTGTAGGTCAAGTTCATCAAATTGTATCAGATTACTCTTTTTTTTCCTCTTCTTTCTTCTTCTAGTTGAGCTCTGATCATCCAGTCATTGAAGCCAGGTCAAGTGGGTATTATCTGTAAGTGTGGGTGTTCTTGTGCATATGCCCTCTCTTCTTATCAGCTGGATGCTTCACTCTCCACTCTAGTCCTCTGTGGCTATGTCACTGCCTCTGATCTCAGGAGTCCCCAAGTTGTGCTGCCATAACCTTTTGAGCTGATATCTCTGCCTTGAATTTAGCTGACCCAGCAGGTCTCTTGGAAGTCACTGTTGGTTTGTTTGTTTGAAGCCACTGTTTTGATGGGGTTTTTTTTTTTAAAGTACCCTGATGAGAGCAAGAAAAATATATTACTGAGAGAATTTGTCTGCAACCATCCACTAATTGTGGAGACACATTTGTTGTTGTTGTTGCTATGTGTCGTGGAGTCAGTTCCGACTCATAGCGACCCTGTATATGGTTTCCGAGGCTGTAAATCTTTACAGGAGCAGAAAGCCTCCTCTTTCTTCCATGGAGACATATTTAAACATGTTTCATTTGGAATAAACCCATGCATGTATGCACTGAAACCCTGGTAACAACACATTTCTAATTATTCTCCTAAATGTACTCATGTATCTTCCTCTGCCTGACAAATGTCCTCAAAAGTCAGATGAGGCCTGGACGAACTGAACTTTCATAACATGTAGCATACATCATAGTAAAGGAATGATCTAGGTAGCATTGTTGTTGTTAAGTGCCATCAAGTAGGTTCCAGCTCATGAAGACCCTGTGTAGGGATCCCAAGGAGTGGCTGGTGAGTTAGAACTGCCAACTTTGTGGTTCAAAGAGATCTTACAGTCCAGTGCTTATCCTACAGCACCACACCAGTACTCCTTATGTAGCCTTATATGCTTTTAACCTGGATTTACCAAGCCTTTCATGTCAGCAAAATTAAGTTCATAGTAGCAGTTAAACTTCAAGCTTCATTGGCTCTTATTACCACCTTTATACATACAGAATGCTGGACCTCCTCCCTTCAAAGATCTATTTCCTCTAGAAATTTTTCTGCAGGTTTTCTGGGTGCTCCTCGGATACACTCACAAACAAGCCTTTTCTTGCTGGTAAAGCCTCTGCATTTGGGGGCACCACTGCTTCCAACAAATGGCAAGGCTTTTCAGCAGATGTTAATGTCCTGCTGGCAACTTCCACCAATGCCCTGGAGCACTGGTGGCACCAAGGGGTTTTGGTTCTCATTTGTATTTTGTGTGAGATTCATTCATAATACTGCTTGTACCTCAATTTCTTTAAAAACTTTCAAAAGAAGAAGCTCCCTCTTTGTTACTATGGTGTAGTGAATGATTTAATACCTCTCTTCTAGCCTTAGTCTTTGTAACTCCCCGCAAACAACCCTTTTATTGATGAATCAGGGTAAGAGAAGGTGGGAGAAGATGCTTGTCTGAGTTCTCTAGTGCTGCTATTTCATAAAAACCACAAGTGGACGGCTTTAACAAACAAATGTATTCCCTCACAGTGTTGGGAACTAGGAGTCCAATTTACAATGTCTGCTCTAGAGAAAGGTCTTTGTCTTCTTACAACATCTGTAGGCCCAACATTCCTTGGAGAACTCTATGTATCTTGACATCAATCTTGCCCTAGATCAAGAAGTTTCACAGTGAAGGGACTCCAGGTCCAAAGCATGCACTCCACTCCTGGCTCTTGTTTCTTGGTCATAGTAGGTGCCCTTTTCTCTGCTCATTTCTCTCACCTTTCATATCTGAAAAGAGAATGGCTCAAGATAAAGCCCAATCACGTAGATTGCATCTGACCTCATTAATGTCATAGAAGTGAGGGTTTACAAGACATTGGATGATTACATCACATCAGGGCTGATCCCATGAGCTCATATCATGGGGTAGATTGTGTTAGATCTCATCATGGAGGTGACAACTACATTTCAAATGGCAAACCACTGAGAATCCTTTCCTAGTCAAGTTGATGCAAACTTTAACTACCACAGCACTTATAGGATTATATGATTTAGTTGTGAGTGGTTAACAGGATTAACAGTCATTGTTGTTGTTGTTGTCAGGTGCCATCGAGTCAGAACCGACTCATAGCGACCCCATGCACAGCAGAACGAAACAATGTCCGATCCTGGGCCAACCTCACTACCGCTGCCACACTTGAGTCCATCAATGATGCCACCTGGCCAATCCATCTCGTTAGGGGTCTTCCTCTTTTTCTCTGACCCTCCAACTTACCCAGCATGACATCCTTCTCCAGTGACTGTTCTCTCCTGACAATATGTCCAAAGTATGAGAGACGAAGCTCAGCCATCCTGGCCTCCAAGGAGCACTCTGGCTGCACTTCTTCCAAAACAGATCTGTTGGTTCTTTTGGCAGTCCATGGCACTTTCAGTATTCTCCTCCAACATCACAACTCAAAGGCATCAATTCTTCTAGAAGAAACAATCCTTCGTAAAAGAAACAGTCATTGTAAAAACCTGAAACTCTAACATGTATGAAATGAGCCTTTTCAGAAGCAGGGAAGGGGGATTTCACCACCATAAAAGGAGTTGTTGTTGTTGTTAGGTGCCATTGAGTCAGTACTGACTCATAGCGATCCTATGCACAACAGAAGGACACACTGCCTGGTCCTGGGCCAGCCTCGCGAATGTTGCCACGCTTGAGACTACTGATGCTGTCACTTTTCCAGTCCATGTCCCTGGGGCCTTTCTCTTTCTCTCTGACCCTCTACCTTACCAAACATGATATCCTTCTCCAGCGACTGGTCCTTCCTGACAATATGTCCAAAGTATGAGAGACAAAATTTGGCTATCCTGGCCTCCAAAGTGCACTCTGGCTGCACTTCTTCCAACACAGATCTGTTTGTGATGGCACTTTCAATATTCTCTTCCAACAACTTAACTCAAAAGCATCAATTCTTCTACAGTCTTCCTTATTCACTGTCCAGCTTTCGCATGCATATGAAATTATTGAAAATACTATGGCTTGGGCCAGGTTCACTTTAGTCTTCAAGCTGACATCTTTGCTCTTCAACACTTCCAAAGGTCTTGTGCAGCCAATTTGCCTAATACAATACATTCTTTGATTTCTTGACTGCTGCTTCCGTGAATGTTCATGGTTGATCCAAGAAGAATGAAGTCCTTCACAACTTCAATTTTTTTCTCCATTGATAAGAATCTTGTTTATTGGTCAAGTGGTGAGGATTTTTGTTTTCTTTTTATTGAGATGCAATCCATACAGACGGCTGTACTCTTTGATCCTCATCAGTAAGTATTTAAAGTCCTCTTCATTTTCAGCAAGCAAGGTTGTATCATCTGCATATCACACAGGTTGTTAATGATAGACCACTTGTCTGTCAGTATGTCGTACTATGATGGCTTGTGAGTTGCTGTGATTCTGGAAGTTATGCCATGGGTATTTTAAATACCAGCAGGGTCACCCACGGTAGACAGGTTTCAGATGAGCTTTCAGACGAAAATTGAATGGGAAGAAGGAGAGACAAACTACTTGCGAATATTTAGTCACTGAAAATCTTATGAATAAAAGGAGAGCCAGGAGTAAAGCATGCTCTTTGGTCCTGGAGATCTCTGCACACTGAAGCTACTTGACCCAAGGGACAGAAAGCTGTGACACCAGAGAAGTGGCAGAGTAACAGCAGCAACAGAATCAAGAGCCAGAGGATAAGACAGAGCAGTGGGTTTCCAAACCCACAGAGCAAGTAAATCTGAGTGACTTTGGGCAGGAGGCTTCCTTGTAGGATGGGGTACCTCCAAGAAGTTAATTGGGGAACCTAGGTTTGCTGACCCATGGAGCGAGAGTCAAATACCTTCAGACTGAGGCTTATGGTGGAGTGGCGTGTCCTGTGGGTATTTATCAGCAGCTCAAAAGAGTTTTGTAACATTAGTATATAAGAGAGAGGTCTGCCTGTGGGCATAACTGAGGAGAGGTTGCCCTTACTGAAGCAAATGTGCTCTTAGGATTTCTGATCCTGAATTGTAGCCTGTTAACTTCGCTGATGAATCCCATGACTGTAAATATGGTGGCCACTGCAATGAATCCTAGAACCCAGATGAGAAGTTCTGTATGCAGTGGGAGGATTGATTGGTGTTATTATTTTTGTAGTTACTCTTTATCTTTCTTCTAGTGGGGCTGGGATGGGAAAGGATGAGACTAAAATAATGTTTCATTTAGAAAATTTGCTTTTCTTTTCAGAGGAGTCCTGGTGTGGCGCCACATTGTTATTGATGTTAGTTGCCGTTAAGTCATTTCCAACTCATAGGGATCCTACATACAACATAATGAAAACACTGCCCATTGTTTGCTGCCACTGTGTTAGTCCATCTCATTGGGGCTCTTTTGTGTCTTTGCTGATACTCTTTTCCTGGAAGTGGCCCCTTCTGACATGTCCAAAGTACAAAAGATGAAGTTTCATCATCCTTGCTTCTAAGGAGTTTATGACTGTACTTCTTCCAAGCCAGATCTACTTGTTTTCTGGAAGTCCATGGTACTTTCAATATTCTTCACCAACACAATTTAAAATAGATAAAAATTTCCTGTGGTCTTCCTTATTCATTGTGTGACTGTCACATGCATATCTGGTGATTGAAAATAGCTTAGCTTGGGTGAGGTGCAGTTTAGTTCTCAAGCTGACACCTTGACTCTTGAACATTTTAAAGAGGTCTTATGCAGCAAGCAGATTTGCACAATACATCATTTGATTTCTTGATGCTGCACCCATGAGCATTTATAATGAATCAAAGAAAAATGAAGTCCTTTGCAACTTCAATCATTTTTCCTTTTATCATGATGTTATTTATTGATCCAGTTTTGTGAGGATTTTAATTTTTTCACATTGAAGCACAGTCATACAGAAGGCTGTAGTCTTTGATCTTCATCAATCAGTAATTTAAGTCCTATTTGCTTCTAACAAGCAAGGCTTTAATCATCTGTATATTGCAGGCTGTTAATAGGGTTTCCTCTAATTCTAATGTTATGTTCTTCTCTATATAATGCAGCTTCTGGAAATATTTGCTCAACATACAGATTGAATAATATAGTGAAATGATACAACCATAGTGCACACCTTTTCTTGATTTTAAATCATTCAGTATCCCCTTGTTCTGCTCTAATAACTGCTTCTTGGTCTATGTACTGGTTCCTCATGAGTGCAATGAAGTGTTCTGGAATACCTATTCTTCTCAATATTATCCATAATTTGTTATGTTCCACATAGTCGAGTGCCTTTGCACTTTAAATACAACACAATAACATCTTTCTGTTATTCTTTACTTTTAGCCAAGATTCATCTGATGTCAGCAATGATATCCCTGGTTCCAAATCTATTTTGAATCCGGTTTAAATTTCTGGCAGCTCCCTATCGATGTACATCTATACCGTTTTTAAATGATCTTCAGCAAAATTTTACTTTCATGTGATATTAATGATATTTTGGATGATTTCCACTCTCCTTTGGGTGACTCTTTGGGTCACGTTTCTTTGATTGTTGTTGTTATTGTTAGGTGCCATCAAGTCAGTACCGACTCATAGTGACCCTATGCACAGCAGACCGAAACACTGCCCGATCCTGGGCCAACCTCATTATGTTGCCATGCTTGAGTCCATCGATGCTGCCACTTTCCCAATCCATCTCCTTGTGGGGCTTCCTCTTTTTCTCTGATCCTACACCTTACCAAACATGATATCCTTCTCCAGCGACTGGTCCCTCCTGACAATATGTCTGAAGTATGAGAGACGAAGTTTGGCCATCTTGGCTTCCAAGGAGCACTCTGGCTGCACTTCTTCCAGCACAGATCTATTGGTTCTTTTGGCAGCCCATGGCACTTTCAATATTCTCCTCTAACACCATAACTCAAAAGCATCAATTCTTCCTCATTCATTGTCCAGCTTTCACATGTATATGAGGTTATTGAAAATACCATGGCTTGGGTCAGGCGCACCTTAGTCCTCAAGATGACATCTTTGTTCTTCAACACTTTAAAAAGGTCTTGTGCAGCAGATTTGTCTAATGCAATACATCATTTGATTTCTTTGATAATGGACACAAATATGGATTTCTTGCAGTTGGTTTGTCAGGTAGCTGTCTTACAAATTTGTTAGCATAGATGAATCAGCGCCTCCAGTGCTTCATCAATTTGTTAAAACATTCCAATTTGTATTCCCTCAGTTCCTGGAACCTTGGCTTTTTGCCTATGCCATCATTGCAGTATGAACTTCTTCCTTCAGTACCATCGGTTTGTGATCATAGAGGTGAATATCAAACAGTTCTTTTTGGTAAGTGACTCTGTGTATTCCTTCCATCTTCTTTTGATGCTTTCTGCACCATTCAGTGTATTAGCCATAGAATCCTTCAATATTGAAATCCATTACTTGAATTTTCATCAGTTCTTTTACCTAGAGAAATCCTGAGTGTGTCCTTCATTTTTGATTTTCTAACTCCAGGTCTTTGCACATTTCATTATAATTTTGACTTTGTCTTCTTGAGCTGCCACTTGAAATTTTCTGTTCAGCTCTTTTATATCTTAATTTCTTCAATTTGTTTTAGCATCTCTACATTGGAGAACAAGTTCCAGAATGCCTTCTGGCATCTATTTTGAGCTTTTCTACCTTTCTTGTCTTCCTCATGACCTTTTGCTTATTCCTGTTGATGTCATCCCATAACTTTCTGGTCTTAGGTCATTAATGTCTAATGCAACAAATCTGTTCTTGACATGGTCTCTATATTCAGTGGGGGTATATTGAAGATCTTATTTTGGCTCTTGTGAACTTGTTTTAATTTTCTTCAGCTTTAGCATGAACTTGCATGTAAGCAATTGATGGACTATTCCACACTCAGACGCTGGCCTTGTTTTGGCTGATGATATTGAGCTTCTCCATCATCTGTTCCCATAGATGTAGTCAATTTGATTTCTATTTATTCCACCTGGTGAGGTCCATGTGCATCATCATCTTTTATGTTGTTTATAAAAGGTATTTGTAATGAACAAATCATTTTTATTGTTGTCAAGTGCCATCGAGTCAGTTTAACTCATAGTGACCCTGTATAGAGTTTTTAAGTAGTTGCTGTTGGGATTGAAACACTGACCTTGTGGTTAGCAGGGCAGTGTTAAGCCCACAGTGCCACACTAAGACTCTGAATAAGTGGTGTTATTACAAAATTCTATCATGGGATCTCCAGCATAATTTCTAAAACCAAGGCCAGATTTGCCAATTACTTATCTTTCCTCAATGTTTCCAACTTTCACATTTCAATTATCAGTAATTATTAATACATTTTGATTGCACATTTGGTCAACTTCTGTCTGAATTAGTTGGTAGAAGTTCTTCCGCTTCATCATCACTGGTGTGTTGGTGTGCAAATTTGAATAATAGTGGTATTAATATTTTTAGTGGTTGGTGTGTAAATTTGAATAATAGTGGTATTAACTGGTCTTCCTTGTAGGCTTATGGATATTATCCTAACACAGAGAGCTTTGTACTTCAGGATAGATCTTGAAATGTTCTTTTTGGTGGTGAATGTGATACCACTTCTCTTCAATTTGTCATTTCCAGCACAATAAACCATATGACTGTCTGACTTACAAATGGCCAATGCCTGTCATTTCAGCTCATTAACGCCTATGATACCGAACTTAATGTGTTCCATTTTATTTTTGAGAACTTCAGTTTTCCTAAATTCATACTTCCAACAGCCTACAATCTGATTATTAATGGATGTTATCAGTGGTCTCTTCTTATTTCAAGTTGTACTCATCAGCAAATGGAGGTCCCGGAAGCTTTGCTCCTTTATGTCATAAGGTCAACTTGATTTTGAGGAGGCAGTTCTTCCCCAGTCATATCTTGAGTCCATTCCACTTGTGGGACTCATCTTCTGGCATGAAATCTGACAATGTCCCACTGCTATTCATAAGGTTTTCAGTGGTTAATCATTTAGAAGTGACTTGCTTCTCCGTCTTCCTACTCTATTTTAATCTGGAAGCTCTGCTGAAACTTGTCCACCATGTTTGACTCTGCTGATATCTAAAAAACTACCAGCATAGCTTCCAGAAAAGCTACCATAATACAACAAACTGGCAGAAAAGTGGCCACATGAATAATAATAATTTTAAAAACTCAATGCTCTCAAGTGAATTCTAGTTCATAACTACCCTATAAAACAGGACAGAACTGCTCCATAGGATTTCCAATGTTGTGAATCTTTATGGAATCAGACAGCTTTATCCCATGGAGCATCTGGTGGGTTCAAACCACTGACCTCTCAGTGGTCCAATGCTTAACTCTCTGTGCAACCAGGATGTAGATCAGTCACTGAGTGCAAACAGCTTGTGCCACCAGAGACTTTAAGTCCCCTTGTGGAATATCAAATACTTTACTTTAGAACATGACTGTACTTGTTAACTTTTATATGTTCTAAGCTTGGGAGCTTATGTTCCCATCATGGCCTCAATCTGCTTTTCTGTAATTTTCTGTCTTGGGTATTGAGGCCATCCAAGCATTACATGGGTCACATGGACTGTGGAAGGGCTCCAGGGACTCCAAGGCTCAGGCGAGTTTCTTCACTTGCTGAGTAGGAGCAGATGGGAGCTCATATTTGGGTGATAAGAGAAGAAAGTGTCAAGGTTGTTCTGGATAAGTAGTATCAGGAAGAGAAGCAAGTACTACCCTAAGATGGGAGATGCAATAACAATGTAGAAGCTGAGGTCAAGGCAATGCTGGGAATGGGTGTGGCTATCCAGTGAGCCGTCATTTTTGTTCATTAGCCAGCTGGTATGGCCAACTCAGCTCCCAGTGGACTGGTCAGGTCTTCAAAGGCATAGGGCTGACATGGTCTGTGACCCCCAAATTGTAAGGGAACCAGTTAAATATGTCTTTGACCTTCTGACCCAGTTCCTTGCCTGTTATGCAATTCATTTAAGGCCTTCTACAGTAGCAGGTGTTTTTCAGGCTATAGAAGGAAATGGCACTCGAGTTAGACGATTCAAAAAATGAACACTAATTTGTTATATGGCACTGTACACCGTAAAAAGAGGAGACTAGAGAAATAAATTTAGCATCAGTATGTCCTGACTGGATAGTTACGCCATCTGTCTGTCAGCTTGCTTTAACTCTAGTGCCTTCTACATTGCTATGATGCTGGAAGCTATGCCACTGATATTTCTAACACCAGAAAGGTCACCAGGGGTGGACAGATTTCACTGAAGCTGCCAAGTAAACTAAAAGACCAGAAAGAACAGCCTGGAGATTTACTCGAAAAATGAGCTGATACCACCACATGGATCACAACAGCACATTGCCTGATAACATTGCTGGAGACGAGTCTCCTTAGTTGGAAGGCACTCAAAATGCAGAGCGGCCACAACAACAGACTTGAGCAAACCAATGACTTATCTTTGTTAGGTGCCGTGGAGTTGTTTTTGACTCACAGCGACTCTGTATAGGCTTTCCAAAGCTGTTAAGTCTTCAGGGACAGAAATCTTCATCTTTTTCCTGAAGAGCAGCTGGTGGGCTTGAACTACCAACCTTGTGGTTCGCAGTCCAATTATTATCCTCTAGAGCCACTGTGCTACCATACCAATGACTAGGCAACACTTTATTTTCTTGTATCTGGATTCACCATGAGTTGGAGTTGACCTGAGAAGAACTGACAAAGAGGGCAACTACGTAATTCGTTTTGTCTATATTATTTTCTTGCGCACAGGTCTCCTGTTGGAGTTCTGGTATGGCACTGTAGAATAAGCACTCAACCACAGGTCAGTTTGAACCAAAAGGTTGGTGGTTCAAACCCACCAGCCACTTGGAAACCCTGTACAGGGTCACTGTGAGTCAGAACCGACTCGATGACACTTAACAAGAAGTAGATCTTAGGAGTCTCTGGTGTGGTGCTATAGGATCAGTTGTTGTTGTGTGCTGTGGAGTTGGTTCCAACCCATAGCGACTCTGTACAGGGTTTCCGAGGCTGTAAATCTTTACAGGAGCAGAAAAGCCTCATCTTTCTCCCACGGAACAGTGGTAGTTTCGAACTGCTGACCTTGCAGTTCGCAGTCCGATTCGTAACCACTACGCTACTAGACTGTAAACCACAACATTGGTTGTTCAAACCTACCAGTTGCTCCTCAGAAAACCTACACAGGGTCACTATGAGTTGGAATCAACTCGACAGCTCTTAACAACAACAATAGTTGTGTTAAGGTGCACCAACAGAGTCCTGGTGTGGCACTGTAGGATAAACACTGGACTAGTAACTGCAAGGTCAGTAGTTCAAACCCATCAGGTACTCCTTAGAAACCCTATAAAGGGTCACTATGAGTTGGAAGTGACTTGATGGCACTTAACAACAGTAAATATTAAGCGGATACTCAATAATTATAGGCTTATTTATTAAAATTGTCTCAAATGAAGTCCAAAGTCCTTGGCCTAGTTTCCAGAACATGTTGTAACTTTACTAGAACCCACCTGACTTGTCTATTGCAAAAGGCTTTTCTACATAAATGCTGCACTCTGGCAAACCAGTTTTAAAACATGTCACTGGACACACCTTTTGTATTGCTCATATGCTTTTGCTCAAGAAAAAAAAAAAAAAATATTTCCTCCCTTTATCAAAATCCTGATAAGCTTGGATTGTAAATATTTTCTAATGTCCTCTCTATCTTTACCTACCTGAGGAGATCATATCCTTAGAATTCTGGTCCATGTTCACAAGGTCATGGCAATGAGTGGCCGTTAATCAAGCATTGTCTTGGCAGGCCTCTTTTGTCAAATCTGTTAATATCTTTCTTCTTCAATCTGTCCATATACTCCTTGAAATCAAGTTGATTGTATATGATAAACCCTTATCTCAGATTTCCCAGATTACCCCAAGTTTATGACTTCACCTATGAGCATATGACTTGCAGTATAAAATGAAGTAAAGTTCAAATCTATGAAAGGTCATTTGTATTTTATAAATGTATGTAATATATATATATATATATTTTTTTATGTTGCTATTGTTGGTAAGTGTCATCAAGTTGGTTCCAATCCATAACAACCCTGTATATGGTTTCTGAGACTTTTAAAAATCTTTCTGAGAGCACAAAGTCTCATTTTTCTCCCATAGAGAGACTGGCAGGCTTGAACCACGGACCTTTTGGTTCGCAGTCCAGTGTTTCATATATAAATGTTGCTAGATGCTGTTACGTAGGTTCTGACTCATAGAAACCCTGCGTACAACAGAATGAAGCACTGAAGCATGTAGACTCTTGTGTCAGCCTAACAATCATTGCTGTACTCGAGCCCACTGCTGTGGCTACTATGGCAATTCATCTTGCTGAGGATCTTCCTCTTTTTTACTGACCCACTGCTTATAAGACTATGATGTCCTCCTCCAGGGATTGTCCTTCCTGATCAGCATGTCCGATATATGCATAAGTGCAGTAATCTTCTCATTCTTGCTTCTAAGAAAGATTCTGACTGTACTTTTTTCAAGACAGATTTAGTCATTCTGGTTGTCTAAAGTTTATTCAATATTCTAGACCCACACCATATAGTCCAAAGGCATTGATTCTTTGGTCTTCAATATTCATTGCCCAGCTTTCACATGCATATTGTTATTGCTGTTGTTAAGTGCCACAGAGTCAGTTTCGATTCATAGTGGCCCTATATAGGGTTTCCAAGGAGGGACTGGTGAATTTGAACCATTGACCTTGGGTTCAAACTGACCTTGAGGTCCAGAGCTGTATCCACAGTTGAAAATATCCTGGCTTGTGTAAGGCAAGCCTTTGTCCTCAGAGTTTTATCTTTGCTTTTGGACACTTTAAAAAGGGCTTTTGCATTAGATTTTCAGACCTACCCCATGCAATATTGCTTGATTTCTTGATTACTGCATTGAAGGGTGTTGGTTGTACATTAAGTAACATGAAATCCTAGGTGATCATAACTCAAATGCATTAATTTTTCTACAGTCTTCCTTATTCATTGTTCAAGTTTCACATGCATATGAGGCTATTGGAAATCCCATGGTTTGGGTCAGGCACACCTTAGCCCTCAAACTGACATCTTTGCTCTTCAACACTTGAAAGTGATCTTTTGCATCAGATTTGCCTAATGTAATACATTGTTTGATTTCTTTAAAAAGGGCTTTTGCTTCCATAAGTGCTGATGGTTAATCCAAGTAAAATGAAGTCTTTGCAGCTTCAATCTTTTCTCTATTTACCTTGATGATATTTATTGGTCCAGTGGTGAGGATTTTTTGTTTTCTTTCCATTGAAATGTGACCCATACTGAAGGCTGTGGTCTCTGATCTTCATCAGTAAGTTTTTAAAGTCCTTTTAGCTTTCAGCAAAAAAGGTGCATTATCTGCATATTGCAGGTTGTTAATAAACCTTCCTCCTATCTTGATGCCATGTTCTTCATATATAATTCAGCTTCTCAGGTTATTTGCTCAGCATATAGATCGAGTAAGATTGGTGAAAGAATACAATCATGGTGCACACCTTTCTTAATTTTAAACCATTCAGTGTTCCCCTGTTTTGTTTGACAAACTGATTCTTGGACTATGTACAGGTCTGTCATACTGTGGTGGCTTGTGTGTTGTTGTGATTCTGGAAGCTATGCCACCAGTATTTTAAATACAAGCAGGATCACCAATGGTAGACAGGTATCAGCTGAGCTTCCAGACTAAGACAGAGTAGGAAAAGGAAGAGATGGACTACTTCTAAATATTTCATTGTTGAACACCTGTGAACAGCATAGAACATTGCCAGGCTGTTGTTGTTGTTGTTAGATGCCATCGAGTCGGTACCGACCCATAGCGAACTTATGCACAGCAGAACAAATCACTGTCCAATCCTGGGCCAACCTTACTATTTTTGCCACACTTGACTCCATCGATGCCGTCACTTGGCCAATCCATCTCCTTGGTGGTCTTCCTCTTTGTCTTTGACCCTCCCCCTTACCAAAAATGATATCCTTCTCCAGTGACTGGTCCCTCTTGACAATATGTCTGACGTATGAGAGACGAAGTTTGGAGCACTCTGGCTGCACTTCTTCAAAAACAGATCTGTTGGTTCTTTTGGCAGCCTGTGGCACTTTCAATATTCTCCTCCAACACCATAACTCAAAAGCATCAATTCTTCTACGGTTTTCCTTATTCACTGTCCAGCTTTCACATGCACATGAGGATGTTGAAAATACCATGGCTTGGGTCAGGTGCACCTTAGTCCTCAAGCTGACATCTTTGCTCTTCAACACTTTAAAAAGGTCTTGTGCAGCTGATTTGCCTAATGCAATACGTCATTTGATTTCTTGACTGCTGCTTCTGTGAGTGTTGATAGTTGATCCAAGAAGAATGAAGTCCTTCACAACTTCAATCTTTTCTCCGTTGATAAAAATGCTGTTTATTGGTCCAGTGGTGAGGATTTTTGTTTTCTTTACATTGAGATGCAATCCATACCGAAGGCTGTGCTCTTTGATCTTCATCAGTAAATGTTTTAAGTCCTCTTCACTTTCAGCAAGCAAGGTTATATCATCTGCAAAATGCAGGTTGTTAATGAGTCTTCCACCAATCCTGATGCCATGTTTTTCTTCATATAACCCAGCTTGTTAGATGATTTGCTCAGCATACAGGTTGAATCAATATGGTGAAAGAATACAACCATGGTGCACACCTTGCTTGATTTTAAACCATTTAGTGTTTAAACCAACAACTGCTTCTTGGTCCAGGTACAGATTCCTCATGAGCACAACTAAGTGTTCCGGATTACTCATACTTCTCAATGTTGTCCATAGCTTGTCATGATCCACACAATTGAAAGCCTTTGCATAGTCAATAAAGCACAGTTAAACATCTTTCTGATATTCTCTGCTTTCAACCAAGATCCATCAGACATCAGCAATGATATCCCTTATTCCATGGCCTCTTCTGAATCCAGCTTGAACCTCTGGAAGTTCTCTGGCAATGTATGATTGTAGCCATTTCTGTATTACCTTTAGCAAAACTTTACTCGCGCGATATCAAAGAGTTTGTCTGATGATTTCTGCATTCCATTGGGTCATCTCTCTTTGGAATGGATTATGTGGATCATGACAAATACAGATCTCTTCCAATCAGTTGGCCAGACAGTTGTCTTCCAAATTTCTTGGCAGAGATGAGTGAGTGCCTCCTGTGCCGCCCGACTTTCTTAAAAGATTTCAAGTTTTATTCCATCAATTCCTGGTGCCTTGTTCTTTGCCAATTGCACCTTGGACTTTCTCCTTCAGTATCATTGGCTCTTGATCATATGCTACCTCTTGAAACAGTTGAACATGAACTATTTCCTTTTGGTAGTGACTCTGTGTATTCCTTTCATCTTCTCTTGATGCTTTGTGCATCGCTCAATAATTTTCCCAGAGAATCTTTCAATAACGAAAGTCGAGGCTTAAATTTTTTCTTCAGTTCCCCCAGCTTGAGAAATGCTGAGTGTATTCTTCCTTTTTGGTTTTCTGATTCCAGATCTTTACACATTTTGTTGTAATATTTGGCTTTATCTTCTCAAGCTGATCTTTGAAATTTTCTGCTTGGCTCTTGGACCTCCTCATTTCTTCCATTTTGCTTTAGCATCTCTATTGCCAGATGTTGTTGTTATGTGCCGTAGAGTCGGTTCCAACTCACAGCGACCCCACACAGGGTTTCTGAGGCTGTAAATCTTTACGGGAGCAGACCGCCTCATATTTCTTCCGCAGAACCGCTGATAGTTTTCGAACTGCTGACCTTGTGGCTTGCAGCCTGATTCGTAACCACTACGCTATCAGAGCTCCTCTACTGCCAGATAGTACCAGAGTATTGAATATTGGAACACGATGCAGAACACCAGAATGTTGTCAGATATGAGCTGGAAGACGAGCCCCTCAGGATGAAAGGCACACAAAATGCTACTGGGGAAGAGCTGTCTTTTCTCAAAGTAGAGTTAACTGTGATGATACGAGTGAAGTAAAGCTTTCAGAGCCTTCATTTGCTGATGGGCATAACTCAAAATGAAGAGAAACAGGTGTAAACATCCAATAATAATTGGAACATGGAATGTATCAAGTATGAATCTAGGAAAATTGTAAGTTGTCAAAATGAAATGAAATGCTAAACATTGATATCCTAGGCATTAGTGAGCTGAAATGGACTGGTATTGGCCATTCTGAATATGACAGTCACATGGTTTACTATGCTGAGAATGACAAATTGAGGAGTAATGGTGTCACATGCATCATCATAAAGTACATTTCAAGAACTATCTTGAAGTACAATGCTGTCTGTGGCAGGATAATATCCATATGCCTACAAGGAAGACCAGTTAATAATCTATTATTCACATTTAAGCACCAACCAATAAAACCTGTGGTATTGAAACGGAAGAATTCTACATCTTCTTTAGTCTGAAATTGATCAAACATGCAATTAAGATATACTGATAATTACTGGTGATTGGAATACAAACATTGGAAACAAACAGGAAGGATCAGTAGTTGGACAATATGGCCTTTGAGATAGAAACAATGCTAGCGGTTTCATGATCGAATTTTGCAAGATCAATGGCTTATTCATTGCAAATACCTTTTCAAATAACATAAGAGATGACTCTATACAAGGACCTCACCAGGTAGAATATATAGAACTAAAAATGACTACATATGTGGAAAGAGACAGTGGAAATGTATCAGCCGAAACAAGGCCAGGGGCAAACTGGAACAGACCATCAATTGCTCATATGCAAGTTCAGGCTGAAGCTTCAGAAAATAAAAATAAGTCCACAAGAGTCAAAATATGACACTGAACATACCCCACTTGAATCCAGAGATAATCTGAAGAACAGATTTGATGCATTAGACACTAATGACTGAAGGGTAGAATTGCTGTGGGATGATATCAAGAACATCATACAGGAAGAGAGAAAAAGGTCATTAGGAAGACCAGAAAGTAGGAAAAGACCAAAATGATGTCAGAAGAGACTTTGAAACTTATTCTACAGTGTAGAGAGGTTAAAACAAATTAAAGAAATTATGAGGCAAAAGACCTGAATAGAACATTTCAAATGGCAGCTTGAGAAGACAAATACTATGAAGAAATCTGCAAAAACCTGGAGTAGAAAACCAAAAGGAAATAATAAGTTAAGCATTTTTCAACTAAAAGAATTGAGGAAAAAATTCAAGCTGCAATTTGAATACTGAAGGATTCTGTGGGCAAAATATCGAATGATGCAGAAAGCATCAAAAGAAGATGGAAGAAATATAGTCACTGTGCCAAAAAGAAATGGTAGCTATTCAACCATTTCAAGAGGTGGTATAAAATCAAGAGCCAATGGTACTGAAGATAGAAGTTCAAGAAGCACTGAAATCATTGGCAAAGAACAAGTCACCGGGAATAGAGGGAAAACAAATAGAAATCTTTCAACAAACTGATGAAGCACTGTAGGCTCTCATTAGTCTATGCCAGGAGATTAGAAGACAGCTACCTGGCCAATTGATTGACAGAGATTCATATTTATGCCCATTCCAAAGACAGGTGACCCAATGGAATGCAGAGATCATCAGACAATATCATTAATATCATATGCAAGTACCATTTTGCTAAAGATAATTTTAAAATGGCTGCAACAGCACATTGACAGGGAACTTCCAGAGGTTTAAGGTGGATTCAGACGAGGACATGGAATGAGGGATATCATTGCTGATGTCAGATGGATCTTGGCTGACAGCAGAGAAGACCAGAAAGATGTTTACCTGTGCTTTATGGAAGCACAAGTAAAAGCTTTTGATTATGTGGATCATGACAAACTATGGACAACATTGCAGAGAATGAGTGTTCCAGAACATTGACTTGTGCTTAAACTGACTCATAGCAACCCCACAAAGGGTTTCCAATTAGCAGTTGGTGGGCTTAATCTGCCCACCCTGTGGCTAGTAGTCCAGTGCTTATCCTTCAGTGCCACAT
This sequence comes from Chrysochloris asiatica, assembly GCF_000296735.1. NCBI lineage: Eukaryota > Metazoa > Chordata > Mammalia > Afrosoricida > Chrysochloridae > Chrysochloris > Chrysochloris asiatica. Next base: position 36,264,966 of record NW_006408530.1, on the reverse strand, counting down.
CAGGACTCCGTTCTGAATCATAGCAACCCTATTACAACAGAATAAAATACTACCTGTTCAGCACTATCCTCACATTGTTCTGTATGAGCCAATGTGTCAATGCATTGTGTTGAGGGCCTTCCTCTTCCATGTTGATCCTCTGCTTTACCAATAATGTTGTTATTGGTAAATCTCCAGGGACTTGGCCCTCCTGATGACTCATCCAAACTATGTAACACAAACTCTCACCATCCTCACTTCTAAGAAGCAGTCTGGCTGTATGTCTTCCACGACAGATGTGTTTGGTTGTTTTTTTTTTTTTTACACTCCATGGTACTTTCAGTATTTTTAGCCAATACCATAATTCAAATGCATTGAATCTCCTCTGGTCTTTCGTATTCATTGTCAGGCTGTCACATGCATATGAGGTCACTGAAAATACCATAGCGTAGATTAGACATACCTTAGTCCTCAAAATGACATGGTTGCACCTTAATACTTCAAGTCTTTTGAGGGAGGTTTTCCAGTGCAATACATCGTTTGATATCTTGACTGCTGCTTCCAGCAATGCTGATTGTGGATCCAATTAAAATGAAATCCTTAACCACATACATCTTTTCTCAGTTTATCAAGTTGTTGTTTATTGGTCTTCTTGTGATTTTCGTTTTCTTTAAACTGAGGTGTAATCCATACTAAAGGCTATAGCTTTGATCTTCAACAGTAAGTGCTTCAAGTCCTCTTCACTTTCAACAAACAAGGTTGAATGTTGTTGTTGTTGTTAAGTCCTGTGGAGTTCATCCTGACTCATAGCAACCCTGTATAGGATTTCTAAGGAGCAATTGGTGGGTTTGAACTGCCGACTTTATGGTCAACAGTTCAATGCTTATCCTACAACACCATCATAAGTATTGTAGAAAGATGTAACACTGATGAAGTCCTGGTGTGGCGCTAGTGGGTTAATGCGCCAGACTGCAAAGCTGTTTGAACTGCCAAGTTGGTGGTTCAAGCTCACCAGCTGCTCCTTGGAAACCCTATACAGGGTCGCTATGGGTTGGAATCGACTTGATGGCACTTAACAACAACAACAATAACACTGATACACACCTTTTCTGATTTTAAACCATGCAGTATCCCCTTGTCTTGTTGAGTAACTGCCTCTTGGTCGATATAGAAGTTCCACATGAGCACAACTAAGTGTTCTAGAATTCCCATTTTTTACATTTTTATCCATCATTTGTTATAATCCACATACCCTTTGGGTAGTCCATAAAATGTAAGTAAACATCTTTCTGGTATTCTCTGATTTCAGTCAAGATCCATCTGACATTATCAGTGATCTCTCTCATTGCATGTCCTCTTCTGAATTGACTTGAAGTTCTGTCAATGTACTGTTGCAACCATTTTAAAAATAATCTTCAGAAGAATTTTACTTGCATCTGATATTAATATATGGTTAGATAATTTCTGCATTATACTGGATCACTTTTCTTTGGAATAGACAAGTAATTAATGTCTTCTAGTCAGCTAGAAAGTAAATCCACAAGAGCCAGAGTTGACTCTGAGTATATCCTACCTGAATTTAGAAGCCATCGCAAGAATAGATTTGGTGCACTGAACACTAATGGTTGAGGACTAGAAGATTTGTAGGGTGACATCAAGGGCTTAATACATGAAGATAGCAAAAGGCTATTAAAAAGACAGGACAGAAAGAAAAGACAAAAACAAATGTCAGAAGAGACTGAAACTTGTACTAGACTATGGAATGGTGGTAGTAGTGGGTGTATGCCAGGGAGTAGGTTCCAACTCATAGAGACCCTGTATAGGGTTTCTGAGGCTGTCCATTTTCATGGGCGCAGAAAGTCTCATTTGTCTCTCACCGAGTGGCTAGTAGATTTGAACTTCTGACTTTGTGACTAGCTGCTCAACTCATAACCTACTATGTTATCAGAGTTCCTTAGAAGATTGAGTAGCTAAAGTGAGTAGAAGAAATTATGAAGAAAAAACAGCTGAACATAAGATTTCAATTTGATTGCTCAAGAAGACAAAGTATTATAATGAGAATTGCAAAGACCTACTAGAAAACTAAAAGGGAAGAACAGGCTTAGCATTTCTGAAGGTGAAAGAAATGAAGAAAATAAATTCAGTCCTGTAACTTTACTTTGTCTTTGAGACATCCCTTGATGGCACAACTGGTAGATTAGAATGACTAACTTTGAGGTTAGCAGTGCAGTTTGTAATCCAGTACACCACCAAGGGGTGTGGTGCTATAGGATAAACACTGCAAGGTCAGAACTGACTTGATGGCACGTAACAAAGAACACACACACATATATATCAAGTTGCACTGGTTTTGCTTTTCTAGAGAACCCAGCCTTAGGCAGAGATAGCATAGTCAAATTGTACAAAACCAAAGATAAAGAATCCTGAAAGAAGCTCTGAAAAAATGAAAAGTTACCTTCTACAAAGGAGAACAAATAATACTAAGCTCTGATTTCTCAGCAGAAACCTTGCAAGAAAGAAGGCAATGGGATGACATATATAAAACTCTGAAAGGAAAAACATTGCTGATCAACAGTTATACGAGGGTGAGTCAAAAAGTATACACATTCTGGCTGTGGAATTTATTTTAATCAAATTTTAGGAAAGGCAAATACATTATTTTTTGACATAATCTCCCCAAATTTCAATACACTTTGCCCATCTCTCAACAAGCTTTTGTATTTCCTTATTTTAAAATGTTTTAGGCTGAACATCACTGTCTTCAGTTCTTCATCATACGTGAATCTTTGTCCTTGGAGGGCTGCTTTCAGGGGACCAAACAGGTGAAAGTCTAATGGAAAAGATCAGGACTATAGGGAAGATGCTTTAATACCTCAAAATGACGTTTTGCAGAGTGCCAACGAGTGGGAAGAGATGTGCTGATGGAGGTGCATTGTCATGCAAGATCACAATGCCCATGGATAGCATTCCTCTGTGTTTAATCCCAAATTTAAGCTTCAGCTCTTCAGTGAGATGCTCAGTGTAAGGAGAACTGTTGATAGTTGAACCTTGAGGATGTTCCTATTCCATACTCTGCTATTTACTCTCATACTTGAATCCATGTCTCGTCACTAGTAACAATTTTTTAAAAGAAATTTTTACCTTCCTTCAGGTATCAGTCCAACTTTTGTTTGTAACTGTCCAAACACTTCTGTTTATGCTTTTCCAGGGGTTGTTTCAGTACCCATCTTGCACAAACTTTTCAAAACCCAAGTCTGTCATGCAATATTTCATAGCTAATTTGCAAATTATTTGGCACATAATCCACTGTCACTTACCTGTTCAAGAGAATCATTTCATGTGCAAGCTCAATATTGTTGACTGTGGATGTGGATGGGTGTCTTAATATAACCGGAGTGCGGAAAAATTTGGACTCACTCCCGTATATTAAGCAAAATTGTCCCTCAAGCACATCAGTGACATTAGGACATTTCCAGATAAACAGAAATAAAGGGAATTTATAAAAAGCAGATCAACCTACAAGAAACACTAAAGGAAGTAATTTACGTAGAGAACCAACAATGGCACCCAACAACCTGAGATTAACACACATGAGACCATCACCTAAAAGCCAACACAGATATATAAGCATCTCAAGTAAAACAAATATATTTGACTGAAAATAGGCAACCAAAGACAGAAGTAATAAATGAAGATAGCTCTGGTAGTGTAGTGGTTACGAATCGGGCTGCGAACCTTAAGGTCAGCGGTTCGAAACTACCAGCCGCTCCGCGGGAGAAAGATGAGGCTTTCTACTCCCGTAAGGATTTACACCCTCGGAAACCCTGTACAGGGTCGCTATGGGTCGGAACCGACTTGACGGCACTTAACAACAACAACAACAAAGTAAAAGTGGGAATAAATACTATAGTTATAGAACTTGCAAATGGTGAGGCATTTAAGTAGACTTGATTCTTTGGGTAGTCAGATCATATCCTGAACTGTTGAAACATCACCTAAAGATGCCATCTTACTGATTCTGTGGCCTTACCTGCATTCTCAAACTCACTGCTATCCAGTTGACTCCAGTTCAGAGAGACCCTGTATAGGGTTCCAGAGGCTGTGCCAGAAAGACTCCTCTTTCTCCTGTGGAGCAGCTGGAGGGTTTGAACTGGTTAACAGTCCAGTGCTTATCCTACAGCACCATCAGGGCTCCCTATATGTGCATTACTGACACACTGCTACTTCAAAATATTTTTTTTCTAAAAAGAGCTTATTTTTTTTAAAGTTAAATTATATTGAATGAGATTCCCCTGGATAGCTGGCAGCCCTTCATCTCAAGTTTCACAATGACCATCGGTGGAGCCTATCTGAGGACCAAATCTCAGTGAGGAGCCAAGCCCAGCAGGCTCTCTAGCAGGAGCCAAAGCCACCCAGCCTAGCTCACTCATCCCTCAGCTCACTTACAGAGGTATGAACAATGAGAAATAATTACTTTAAATTAATATTTAACAGTCGCTGTTGAATCAATTTTGTCTTCTTGTGATCACAGGTGTTTCAGAGTAGAACTGCACTCCTTAGCGAGTTCTGATTTTTCAGAAATCGATTGCCAGGACTTTCTTTAGAGTCACCTCTGTGTGGACTTTTGGTTAACAACTCAGTGAATGAACCATCTGCACCACTTAGGGAGTCCAATAAATATAGTGTTGTTGTGGTTAATTGCCATTGAGTTGGTTCTGACTCATACTGACCCTGTACAGTTTCCGAGGAGCAGTTGATGGGTTTAACTGCCCACCTTGTGGTTCATAGTACAGTGCTGATCCTACAGCACCACACCAGGAGTCCAATAAATATATTAGAAGAGTCTAAAAATAAATAAATAAATAAATGCACTATAGAGTAGGACATTTTCATTTTCTCATTCCAATGTGATCAAGATGTTAAAAATGTACTGGTGTTAAAAACTCTTATCACTAAAGCATTTAGTACAAATTCTCGTTGCTAAGTACAAATCACCATGCTGGCCAGGTTTTTTTCCCTTAGGGTGTGTGAGGGTACTGTATAACTCTACAGTGCTTGGCATAATTGAAAATTACTGACATGGGTGTGAATTGGGGCTCCTCTTGTTTTGTTTTGCAGCGTGTTCCCCTCTTTTTCAGCTTCCTAATTTGGAATCAGTGATTTGGAGCTGCAAAAACAGCGGCAACTCTGTTGGGGTCAGTAATTTATTGCAGTGACCACACCAAACTTAGACACCATATTCGTAGTTAATGCGGCTTATTAGGGAACTTAACAGGTTACAATACCAGATTAGAAAATGCTCAGGGCACAACAGTCCAGTCAGGAAGTCAGGACAGCCTCTTCTCAGTGCCAACAGGCAGGCCTCTCTCTGCCCAGCCTACATTCCAAAGGTCTTTAGGGATGCTGATAAATGGCCATAAGCATAGTACTCCACTATGAACCTCAGCTTGCAGACACTTGGCTAGCTCTGTGGGTCAGTAACCTAGCTCCCCGTCAATTAAGTTCCTGTGGCACCCCACTCTACAAGCAGATCTCCTGCCCAAAGTCACTCAGCTTTACTTGCTCCATGGGCTGGGAAACCCACTGCTCTGTCTTGTGCTCTGGCTCTTGGTTCAGCTTACTCTGCTCCTGTGCTCCTGTGTCACAGCTTTCTGTCCCTGGATGGAGAAGGGTCAACATGCAGGGAACTTGGGGTCAAAAAGATGCACTCCCCTGCTGCCTCTTCTTCTTTGATGGTAGTGAGATTTCCCCATTCCCGCTTCTGAGATGACTCATTTAAACACAGAAGAGTTACACATTTTTCAATTCACAGTTAATCCTGTTAACCACACACAACTGAATCATATCATCCTGCCAGTACCTTCTCCGACCTTCTCTTACCCAGATCAGTCAGGACAAAAATGTTAATTGGTGGGAGTTTACCATGACTAGGACACTAGGAGCGTAGTGGGCTATATGTTGGACGGTTAATTCCAAGGTCAGCAGTTTGAATCCACCACTCTCTCTGCAGAAGAAAGATGAAGCTTTCTGATCCTTTAAAGATTAACAGCCTAGGAAAGCCTATACAGGGTCACTATGAATCAGAATCTAGTATTTCAAGTCCTGATATGGTGCTGCAGGATAATGCACTGGATTGCAATGTTGGTTTGAATAGCAAGATCAGCAGTTCAAACTCACCAGCCACTCCTTGGAAACTCTATACAGTGTTGCTATGAGTCAGAACCGACTCGATGTCACTTAATGATAACAACAACATGACTGCACCACAAGAGCTTTGTGAACTTCCTGTAAAACTTGAAACTACCCTCAGCAAATACCATTTGTCTGTCAGTATGCCATACTGTGGTGGCTTGTGTGCTGCTGTGATGGTGGAAAAAATGCCAATGGGATTTTACACACTAGCAAGGTGTCCCATGGTAGATGGGTTTAGGTGGAAATGGAAGCTAGGAAGGAGAAATGGAGTGCTTCTAAATGATGAACTTCTGAAAACTGTATGAATAGCAGTGGAACACTGTCAGATAAAGTGCTGGAAGACATGAACATTGTGACTAGCAGTGGAGCATTATCAGATAGTGTGCTGGAAGATAAGCCTCTCAGGGTGGAAGGTACTCAAAATACGACTGGGGAAGAGCTACCTTCTCAAAAGTAGACTTGGCCATAATGACATAGATGGAGCAAAACTTTTGGGACCTCACAGTGAGGAGAAACAGTGGTAAACATCCATTGTAATCAGAATATGAACTGTAGGAAGTATGAATCTAGGAAAACTGGAATTTGTCAGAAATGAAATGGAACTCATAAAGATTGAAATCCTAGGCACTGTTGTGTGTTGTAGAGTTGGTTCAGAATTTCAGAGGTTATAAATCTTTACAGAGCAGAAAGTCTCATCTTTCTGTCATAGAGCAACCGGTAGATTGGAACTGCTGACCCTGCAATTAACAGCCCAATGCATAACCCACTAAGCTACCAGGGCTCCATCCTAGGCATTAGTGAGATAAAATGAACTGGTATTGAGCATTTTGAATCTGACAATCATGGTTTACTATGCAGAGAACATCAAATTGAAGAAGAATGGCGTCATTAAAAGTCATTTTGTCATTAAAAGTCAAAAAGAACATTCCAAATCTCTCTTAATAAGATTTAACATTGTGTAAATGTCAACACTATCCAAAGCAATCTATAGACATAGTGCAACCCCAGTCTAGATCCCATCATCATTCTTTAAAGAGATTAAAAAAAAAAAAAAAAGTAATCACTACCTGTGGGCCAATGCTTCAGACTGCAAAGCCATTTGACCTGCAAGGTCGGCAATTCAAGCTCACCAGCTGCTCCCCGGAAACCATATACAGGGTCGCTATGGGTCGGAACCAACTCCACAGCACTTCACAACAACAACATTATTACAAAACAAGAACAAAGTACGAAGTCTCTCACTTCCCAGTCTCAAAAGCTACTACAAAGCCATATGTAGTCAAAGCAACCTGGTACTGGAACATGAAAGACACATAGATCAATGGAATGGAATTAAGAACCCAGAAGTGAAGCCATCTGTGGTCAATTGCTCTTTGACAAAGATTAAAAAGCATTAAATGGGGGAAGAGATAGTTTCTTCAACAAATGGTGATGACAAAACTGGAAGTCCATTTGTAAAAATGAAGCAAGACACATATCTCACACCGTATAAAAAAATGAACTCAACATGGATTAATGACCTAAACGTAAACCTATAACTATAATCATCACCAATGAAAAAATTGGGCCTCTGATACAAGGCATAAATACACCACTAAACATAACTGAAAAGACACAAAACAGAGACAAAAATATATAATTGTATCCTCCTAACAATTAGATGTTGCGGACCGTGTAAGACTGGTCAGAGGTTCGAGGCCCTCTAGGGCCGAGTGTAACAAATGAGGCCACTGGCAGTTAATGGCAAATTGCTTTCATTTTAATATTCAGTTATATATATAT
>NW_006408530.1:36255294-36256195 GCF_000296735.1 Chrysochloris asiatica | reverse complement strand
TCGTGAACCAAACACTCGTGAACAACACAACTATGTCAAGGGCAAACCCCGACAATTAGGTACTTATAGGATTTCACCAAAAGAGTAAAAAGAGAACCCACAGACTGGGAAAAATGTTTGGCAATGACATATCAGACAAAGGACTACTCTCCAAAATTTATAGAACACTTCAATGCAACAAGAAGACAAATAATCCAATTTAAAAATGGGCAGAGGACATGAACAAATACGTCACCAAAGAAGACATTCAGGCAGCCAACAAACATATGAAGAAATGCTCACAATCATTAGTCATTAGAGAGATGCAAATCAAAACAACAATGAGAGATTATTTTACTCCAGCATTAACAGCAAAGTTAAAACAAAAGAAAACAACAAACGCTGGTGAGGGTGTGGAAAGACTGGAATTCTCCTACACTGCTGGTGATACTGTAAAATGGTGCAACCATTGTGGAAAATAGTATGGCGCTTCCTCACAAAGTTGGAAATAGTTATACCATGTGATCCAGCAATTCCTCTACTTGGTATATATCCTCAAGCTTTGAGAGCCCTAACAGAAACAGATATATGCACACCGTTTCTTGTAGCATTCTTCACAACAGCAAAACAATGGAGACAGCCTACATGCCCATCGGAAGTAGAATGGCTAAACAAACTTTGGTACATACACACTATGGAATACTACTGTTGTTGAAGAACACCTTACAACATGGATGAACCTGGAGGATATTATGCCTTGTGAAACTAGTCAATCACAAAAGGACAAACATTGTATGACACCACTGTTGTAAAAAGTTAAGAAAAGGTTTTCTTGATAAAAGAAACATTGTATGATGGTTTTGCAGGGGGTGGTAGAGAAAATTATTCATGGTCTAGAAGATAGATACATGTTAACATGGGT
>NW_006408530.1:36234671-36254977 GCF_000296735.1 Chrysochloris asiatica | reverse complement strand
TTGATCATTTTTCAGGGAATTTAGCCCCTCAGAAAAACTTCAGTCAAAAGTTTCTTCATTTAAAAAAAAAAAAAAAAAAAAAAGCTAAAGTGAATTGATGCACTTGAATTACGGTGTTGGTGAAGAATATTGAAAGTACCATGGACTACCAAAAAAAAAAAAAAAAAAAAAAAAAAAAACCTATCTTGAAATACAATACTGTCAGTGATAGAAGATTACCCATATGTCTACAAGGAACACTAGTTAATACCCTCATTATTCAAATTTACATAAAAAAGGGAGTGGTGGACTCCTGGTGTGGTGCTGTAGAATCAGCATTGGACTGTGAACCACAAGGTTGGTGGTTTAAACCCACCAGTTGCTCCTTGGAAACCCTATACAGGATTGCTACGAGTCAGAACTGACTCAATGGCGCTTAACAACAACAAAGCCAATGATGATGAAATTGAAGAATTAATTGTACCAACTTCTTCAGTCTGAAATGATCAAACATTATCAAGATGTATTGATAATTACTGGTGATTGGAATATAAAGTTTGGGAACGAAGGTGATAGAAATGATGCTGGAGAGCCCAGGATAGAATTTTGAAAGACCAATGACTTATTCGTTTCAAATATCTTTTTAAAACAAAAGGTGACTATTTACACATGGACTTCAACAGAGAGAATTCACAGGGATCACATTGATTACATCTTTGGGAAGAGACAATACAGAAAAGCCAAACTAGGACAAGGGGCAGACTGTGGAGCAGATCATCAACTGTTCATATGCAAGTTCAGGCTGAAGCTGAAGAAAATTAAAACACAGTCAGGAGAGTCAAAATATCACCCTGAACATTTCCCATCTGAATTTAGAAACCATCTCAAGAACAGATTTGATATATTAGACACTAATGACTAAAGACCAGAAGATTTATGAGATGACATTAATGAAGAAAGCAACAGATCACTAAAAAGACGGTAAAAAAAAGACAAAGATGGATGTCTGAAGAGACTCTGAAACTTGTTCTTGAGAGTTGTTGAAGTCAGATTCAAAAGAGGATGAGTAACAATATCATGTTGATGTCAGATGAATCTTGATTGAAAGCAGAAAATATTAAAAAGAAGTACTTTATTATGATTCACTGTGTGGATCATGGCAAACTATGGATATCAGAGTATAGAACCAGTATTCCAAAACACTTAATTGTGCTCATGAGGAACTTGTACATAGACCACGAGACTTCCATTTGAACAGAACAAGGGGATACTGAATGGTTTAATATCAGGAAAGGTGTGCTCCAGGGCGATGTCCTTTCACCATATTTATCCAGTCTATGCTGAGCAAAGGAGTCCTGGTGTGGCGCTGTGGGTTAATGTGCCAGACTGCAAAGCCATTTTAACTGCAAGGTCGGTGGTTCAAGCTCACCAGCTGCTCCTCGGAAACCTTATACAGGGTTGCTATGGGTCATAACTGACTCGATGGCGCTTAACAACAACATACTGAGCAGAAAATCTGAAAAGCTGAATTATATGAAGAACATAGTATCAGGTTTGGAGGAAGACTCATTAACAACCTCCTATATGCAGCTCACTAGCTTCTTCTCGAAACTGTAAACAGGGTCACTGTGGGTCAGAACCATCTTGATGACACTTAACAACAACAATAACAATATGCAGATGACGCAGTCTTGCTTGCTGGAAGCCAAGAGGGCTGAAAATACTAATGAACACCAAAGACTACAGACTTCAGTATGGAGTGTATGTCTATACGGAGAAAAATTCTTAACCACCATTCTAATAAACATTGTGATAAATGGAGAAAAGACATTTTCAAGAATTTTATTTTACTTGGATCTACAATTAAAGCAGCAGTGAAGAAATCAAATGATGTGTTTTATTGGACAAATACACCTGCTTCACAAAACTTCTTTAAAGTGTTACAGAGCAAAAAATGTCACTTTGATGGAGTCCTGGTGTGGTGCTGCAAGACTGCACTGACTGAAAGGTCAGCAGTTCAAACCCACTAGCAGCTTCTAGGAATCCCTATACAGGGTCGCTATGAGTCAGAACCGAGTCCTGGTGTGGCGCTGTGGGCTAACGCGTCAGACTGCAAAGTCATTTGAACTGCAAGGTCGGTGGTTCAAGCTCACCAGCTGCTCCTTGGAAACCCTATACAGGGTCACTATGGGTCAGAGTCGACTGGATAGCACTTAACAACGAGTCAGAACAGACTCATTGGAGCTTAACAACACTACCCAAGTCAAGATATTTTCAGTAGACTCATATGCATGTGAAAGCCGGGCAGAGAGTAAGAAAAACTGGAGAAGAATGAATGCATTTGAATTGTGGTGTTGATGAAGAATAGAGAAAGTACAGTGGACTGCCAGAAAAACAAATACCTCTGTCTAGGATGAACAGTCAGACAGCTTCTAAAGAGTTTGAGGAGACTTCGTGTCATGTATTTTAGGCACGTTATCAGGAGGTACCAAATCTCTGGAAAAGGACATCAGCTAAAAAGATGAAGACACCTATCAAGATGCATTGACTCAATGACTGCAACAGTGGGGTCAAACTCAATTATTGTGAAGGTGGCTCAGAACTGGGCAGTGTTTCTTGCTGTGGTGCGTAGGGTGACTGAGTAGGAAACTACTGAAGGCACCTAACAACGTTTAAGGGGCTTTTATTCCTGGTGTGGTGCACTGAGTTAATGCGCTGGATTGCGAGGTTGGTGGTTCAAGCTCACCAGCAGCTCTTTAGAAACCCTATACATGGTCGCTATGAGTTGAAACCGACTCGACAGCACTTAACAATAGCAATCATGTGTCATGAACTGATTGAAACCCTTCACATTTGTAAACTCATGTACTAGATGAATACTGGATGAAGCAGGTTCTATTTTTCAGATGCGAAACCTCAGAGTCAAGCTGGTAACTCACGTAAGTAATATGTAGCTTACATGCCAAAGGAACTAGGAAGCAAAAGTACTCCCAAGCCACTTTGGTTTTCGGTTCTCTCCTGAAGAAAGTGGATCGAAAGTGTTGGTGGCTAATCTTAGTAAGAAATAGTTGATGAGTTTCGTTTTAAGAATGGGCCAGGTGGTGCATCGTCTTCTTCCTTCCTTTTTACTCAGTCTCCTAAACCCACGCCCCTTTTCATTTCAGAGTTAGCCTCTCAGCCCTTCTTCTTTCCTCCCACTTCTCCCCAATAAAGCCATTGGCCTCCCGCTCCAAGCCACCACGTAGTCTGGGAAACGCATCCACCGCAGTCTGCGTCGCGCTTCCGTGACGTACTCGGCGCGCCGTCGCCATCAGGAAGTGAGGCGGGGCCACGGGGCCGGCCGGCTGGTCGGGGGCGGGACCGCTGTCAGGACCGAGCTCCGGGACTCAGCGGCCATCGCTGTGTGAGCGGTCCGTTCCCCTCTCCCGCTCTTCGCCCTCCAGGGCTGAGCGGAGCCGGGTGGCGTCAAAGGCATAGCTCCAAGGTGCACCTCAGCCTCAGGGGCTCGGCCTCCAGCGCGGAGCAATGCCGGGCGCGGCGACAGCTCTGTGAGGCCGAAGCCGCGGCGCTGGGCGGCGGCAGTACCAGGCTGGGTCTGCTCATGGTGCCGCCACGACGCCATCGTGGGGCAGGAAGGCCAGGTAGGCAAGCAGGAAGGGCTGCAAACCACCCAAGCCGAAACTGGTGTTGAGGGTCAGCAAGCAGTCCTACCTGCAGCCCTTGGTGGTAGCCGAAGTGCCGTGACCAATTTGGGGAGGGTCTCTAGGGCCGGGTGAGGGGAGTCTGTCCAGGGCGCCCCATACTCGGTGGAATGTTGAGGAAGCTGCGAGTACTGTCGTCTCCGCGTAGGGCGCTGACCCAGTCTAGGAAGACATAACTGCCCTAACTTTCTGTGGCTCCCCCCTCTCCCCCGCCCCTTTAAGGAGGAGGGGCCCTTTTAACAGCTGTTTCCTCCCCTCGGCCCCTCGTGAGGTTCTGTTTTGATCTAAAATAACGAGATGGCGTGACAGGGGTGTGGCGCTCTTGGATAAGCACTGGACTGCTAACTTCAGGGTCGGCGGTTCAAACCCACCTGCAGCTCCATGGAGACCCGACGCAGGGTCACTATGGGTCTGAGCCGACTCGGTGATAACAACAAAGGCCACAAGTGAAAGGTTGGTGGGGAAGTGTGGCGGATGCTTTCCCCTTAGCTCTTGAGGTGACTGGAAAGGTGCCCCAAAACCCACAACAAATCACTTCGTCTCAAATATCCGAGCTCCTCTGGAGGAGATGAGGACGGGGAAGGCACTTTTAGGAACAGGCGCCTGTCTAGACTTTGTCCCTGGAGTGGATTCCTCTAGAGGGAGACGCAGATGGTGTTCTGTGTTTATGAAATTCTGAGAAACTATTTTCCAGCAGTAAACTGGACTGCAAACCACAAAGTCGGCGGTTCGAGCCCACCAGTAACTCCACGGGAGAAAGAAGAGACTTTCTGTTTCCAAAACAATTTACAGCTTCAGAAACAGGGAGGGTCTCTGTGAGTCAAAACTAACTCGACGGCATTTAACAACAACAACAACAAACTGTAGGTAAATATGCCGTTGCCAGGTACTTTTCAGGCCATAATGTAAAGTGTACAGTTGTTGTTGTTGTTAGGTGTCATCGAGTCAGTACCGACCCATAGCAACCTTATGCACAGCAGAACGAAACATTGCCCCATCCTGGGCCAACTTCACTAGTGTTGCCACGCTTGAGTCCATCGATGCTGCCACTTGGCTAATCCGCTAATTCATCTCGTTGGGGGTCTTCATCTTTTTCTCTGATCCTTCACCTTAACAAACATGATCTCTCTCTCCAGCGACTGGTCCCTCCTGACAATATGTCCCAGGTATGAGAGACGAAGCATCAAAGTCTAGAAGAGTGTTCAATTATATTTAATGCATTTTAGTGTCCCGGCTCCCCTCGCATTTCTATGTAAAGAGTAGAAAACGTGATAAATCTTATTTTGAACTTTGACATTTTCATAAACGTCATTTTGCTATTTTTAGGTGTACTGAGTTCTTCACCTCCTTTTAGACTGAGATCTGCCACGTTTTCAGGTACTTTTGAAGACATCAGAAAAGCCCTTAAAATCAGGTAAGTTTCACACCTAAATATTACTCTCTGGTGTTTCTAATGAACGCCATTTGTTTCTGTTGTACTAATTTTCTCATTTTATAAGGTTATTTTTCTAAAATCGTCTCTAATGGAATCTGTATTTCTAAAAACCAGACTGCAAATGGTGTGTGTATTTATCATGAAGCGGATGAATTCTCAGAGCAGTGGTTTCACTCAGCGCAGGCGAATGGCTCTTGGGATTGTTATTCTCTTACTTGTTGATGTGATATGGGTGGCTTCCTCTGAACTTACTTCGGTAGGTAATTCTTTTATGGGAATGATGTTACATTATAGTAGTAATAGTACCGTTAACCTGTAGGAGTTCTTAACCATTGCTATGTTTCAGATTTTGGATGTTGTTGAGACATTTATGTTTTCTTTGAGATTTAACTAATGTGAGTTCAAGTTGAAACTGAAAGGATACTCTTTGTTGTTTCATGCAGTTTTTATGTGTTTTTTAGGAAGAATGATTAGAGGCTATGTACATATTTTCTTAATATTTGAAGATGTTTCATTGATCTTTTAAAAATTCAATCTTCTTTCTATAAATCTTATTTTCTAGTGGAGCAACCATCCAGAATACAAAACAATTTGTCACCAATTAATAGAAAGTAAGACTTTTTGTGAACAATGAAAAATGAGTAATGCAATCTGAATTTTCTTGTACAGGTCACTGTTAATGTACCTGGATCAGCACGTGCATGCTTATATGTTTGCTGACTCAAACAAACATTGTGAAATGCACATTATGTATACAGTGATTGCTTTTACGTTATGTTTTATTTTGTCCTTGTTGATGATAGTTGTTAAGTGCCATCAAATCGTTTCCAACTCACAGCATCCCTGTAAAGCAGGAGTGGGGAAACTTTCTGCCAAGGGCCCTTTGGATATTTGTAACGTAATTTGCGGGCCAAACAAAATGATCAACTTAAACGTTAGCCTGTAAAATGTTATAGTTGGAACTGTGATTGCCTTGGCAGAGGCAGACCAAATGATTTTGTTGACCTTATATGCCCCTTGGACTGGGCGTTCCCCACCCCTGTTGTGCAGGGTTTCTAAGAAGCAGCTGGTGGGTTTGAGCTACTGACTTTGTGGTTTGCAGTCCAGTGCTGTTCCTACAGCCACCTACCAGAAGTAATAGGATATTTTAAGTTCATAAGCTGATTTTTCTTTCTACTTGTGTAATTACCTTATTCTGTATAGTTAGTTAATACCAATTCATGCTGAACCTACCCATGTGTGTCAGAGTAGGACTGTACTCCATAGGGTTTTGAATGACTGCTTTTTCAGTAGGAAATTGCCAGGCCTTTATTCTGAGGCACCTTTGGGTAAACTCAAACCTCCAACCTTTTGGTTAGCAGCTGAGTGCTTCTCAGAAAATCCATCTGAGTCTTGGAGGTGCTCGTTCCTCTTGGGTTGTTGTTTCTTCTAAGCCTTTTCAGTGCGCGGAACTAGGGATTATTTTTACTAAATTTTTTCAGGACACCAAAATTTTATGAGTTTTTACTGATATTTACAGCTTACATGATGATTATAAGTTTTTTTATCTTTCCTTTTTATTTTATTTTTTTTTTAATAAATTGAGTGAAAGTTTACAGAGAATATCATCAGTTTTACGTTCAACAAACCATACACTTTGTTTTATCTCAGTGATTGCAATCCCTTCCATGTAGCAACAGTTATCCCACTTTCTCCCTGTGGTTCCTATTTATTACCCACCTTCCCATCCCTTCTCAGATGTTGCCCTTTTGATATAGAATGATTGACTATTCCATTGTGATTGATTATAAGTTTTATATAAATACCTAATAATTTAAACTAGATGCAATTTTCCTGACATAATATTCTCTTTTGTGATTTGCTTCCTTTTTTTTATGCTATTTCCTCTGCTTGGGTAATTCTAGAAATTCAGGTAGCACAATGGTTAAAGTGCTTAACTTCTAGTTAGCAGGTCAGCAGTTTGAACCCATCATCTGCTTCCATAGATTGACAGCCTTGGAAACCCCATGGGGCAGTTCTGTATCCTGCTGCGTCCCTGTGAATTGGAATAAGATGTTTTTTTTACATCTTTACAAAGATGTTTATTTTTTTGAGTTGTGTTTTGTTGAGGTTTAATTCTTATTTAGTCCTGTAGATACAGATCAAGAATTTCCTCTCTTGGGACATTTCCATAATCTTCAGTTGCTCTGTCAAGCTTCCATGCACCCATAACTTCCATGCATATTCCTATTACGGTATTTACTGTATTGTATTCTTTTCCCATACATCTCATCTACTGGATGACAACCTCCTCAAGGGCAGGAAAATCTGTTTTATTCTTTAGCCCCCAAAACAGGTCCTAGTGAAGAGTAGGTTTTCACTGAATGCTGAGCAAAACTTTTATTTTTAACAGGTTGTTGTTGTTTTATTTGAGGATGTTGTTTGTATGCAAGACAATAAAGAGTATTCAGTAATGAATCTAAATTTTGTTTTTAATTCTTTTTGATCTTGTTCTTCCAAATGAATTTCTAAGGAGTTAAAAAAAATCGTTGATAACCCTTTTTGTTTTTGGAAATGGGTAATAAGATTTAAGGCCATTTCATAGTTGTCTGTAATATTTTTCTCTACAGTATGTTTTTACCCAGTACAACAAACCATTCTTCAGTACCTTTGCAAAAACGTCTATGTTTGTTCTATACCTCTTGGGCTTTGTTATTTGGAAGCCTTGGAGACAACAGTGTACAAGAGGATTTCGAGGAAAACATGCTGCTTTTGTAAGTTGTTATTTTATCTTTTAATTTTAGTTGTCTGATGGGAAGAGAATATATTTTTCAGAGTTTAAATGTGATTAACACTAGTTTATGTAAGGATAGTCAGATGTAAGTTCAGGTAAGTGAGTAAAGTAGCATGATACAAGAAGCATCAGCTTTTGTTTAAAATTTTAAGTTTATGGTCTGGTTAGTGCTATCAGAATAGCTTATGAAAAATGAAAAGTGCATGATTACTTGCTTTCTTCTTGCCCCATCACATCTTTTTGAAGTTGTTAAAAAATAATTAAATTAGCCAAAATTAGTTAATCTGGGAAGAGTGGTACAAAGTAAGGAATAAGAATATCTAGAATCTTTACTTATTTGCAGACTGACTATTATTTAATTCGTTGATAGGGTGATACTAGAAATAAATTGTCTTTCTAAATTTTGTTTGTTATTATTGAGAATGTTTATAGCAAAGCGTACACCTATTTAATAGGTTCTAAATGTATAATTTAAGGAGCTCTGGTAGCGTAGTGGTCACGAATCCGGCTGTTAACCTCAAGGTCAGCAGTTGGAAACTACCAGCTGTTCTGTGGGAGAAAGATGAGGCTTCCTGCTCCTGTAAAGATTTACAGCCTCGGAAACCCTGTACAAGGTCGCTATGAGTTGGAACCCACTCCACAGCACACAGCCACCACCAATGTATAATTTCGTGACATTTATCAAATCCTTTGAATTGTACAACCATTCTCGCCCTCCTTTTGTGAGTTGATCCTCCCTCATTAACGTATACTCACTGCCCCCTGGGGGGTTCCAGTTCTTCACATCCAAATTAAAATTTGTTGTTTTGCTTCTTTTTTTTTTCTTAGCCACCCTTGTTTGTTGTTGTGTCACTTAGCTCCTACTCATAGCCACCCTGTGTAGGGTTTCCCAGAGCAGCTGGTAGGTTTGAGCTGTGGACTTTGAAATTAGCAAAGTCTTACAACACCATTCCAGCACCTTAGCCATCCTATTGTGAATGAAAAGGTGTAACATGCTAGTTTTGATTAACATATTTCATGGCTAATAATGCTGGACATCTTTTCTGTATTTGGTAGCCCTTTGAAGGTTTTCTTTGATGAAATGTCTTTTAGTAATATGCCCATTTTATGCTTGTGACTTTTGGTGTGGCACTGTAGGATAAGCACTGGACTGCGAACCACATGCCAGTGATTCAAACCCACCAGCTGCTCCTCGGAAACCCTATACAGGGTTGCTGTGAGTCGCAATCAACTCGACAGCACCTTAGCAATAACAAATGATGGCGATACTTGTGCTTTTGTTGTTGTGAAGTTTTATACATATGCTCTTGTTGTTAAGTGCAGTAGAGTCAGTTCCAACCCATAGCAACCCTGTAGAGGGTTTCCGAGGAGCAGCTGGTGAGCTTGAACCGCCATTGTAGTTCATACAACTTCGCAGTCTGGCACATTAACCCACAGCACCACACCAGGACTCCTTTATACATATACACATATAAATATGTATATGTATATATACATAATTTTGGTATTAGATTTTTGTTGGATATATGGTTTCTCAAGATAGTTTCAAAATAATTGCTTTACAGACTAAAATGAAAATATATTTTTAGAGTATATTTCAGTTTGGTATTAACAGATGTGTTACCATCAGGTTAATTCTAACCTGATAGGACAAGGTAGAACTGCCCATAGCATTTCCAAAGTTGTAATCTTTACAGAAGCAAATTGCCGCATCTTTTTACTGCAGAGCAGCTGGTAGGTTTGAACCACCAAGCGTTTGATTAGCAGCTGAGTGCTTTACCTCTACACCAACAGGACAACTTTCCAGATGATATGGATAATCAAATTATATTCTTCCATTGAGTTAACTTAACCTACTGATTCATGGTGTTGAAAGAAATTGTAATTTGCTCAGTGATACATATTGCCCTGATAGAAGTAGAAACTGAATTTTGAGATGCAAAATATGAAAAAAAGTCTCATTAATTCCTTTATTTGTACTGTTTTTTGAAGCTAAAATAGTTTTTCTTGTCTTAGTTAATAAATACATTGTTGAGGAATGTGTTCATATACTCAGAGTTTTGTCAGGGTCTTTTTATGTATTCTTTTGATATAAATGGATAGGAACTTTTTTATACACAGTTATATCATATATGTAAGATAAATTCCTGAACGCCTAATTGCTGGATAAAAGAGTAAAGTCATTTTTTTAAGCCTTTGATTCCTCCTGCTGAATTACCTTCTAGAATGGTTGCACCACTTCATACCTCTGTTATTGTTGTTAAGTGCCGTCGAGTCGATTCCGACCCATAGCACCTCTGTATAGGGTTTCTAGGGTCAGTGGTGAGCTTGAACCACTGACCATGCGGCTCAAATGAGTTTGCAATGCAGCTCATTAGCCCACAGCACCACACCAGGACTCTGCATACTTCTATTAGCAGTGTATTAGCGTTAATTCTTACCAAACCCCGAATGTTTGCCATTTTGATAGGTGAACAGTAGTGTCTTGCCTTAATCTGAAAGTATTTGCTTACTTTTTAAGATATCTGTTAACCAGTATGGAATTATTTTCTGAGTTGCCTTTGTCTTGTCCATTTTTCTACATGGAATCCTTTTGTTTTTTTCTTGCAGATTTTATGAGATTGCTCTCTGGTATTTGAATCCTTCAGTGTCACTTGCCAATTGTATGACCTAAGGCAAGTTACTTATCTAGTGTAGTGGATCAAGCAGAGTCCTGATGTGGAGCTGTAAGATCAGTGGTTCAAACCCGCCAGCTGCTCCTTGGAAACCCTATGCAGGGTCACTATGAGTCAGAATCGACTCAGCGTAACTTAACAACAACAATGGTTAAAGCACAAAATGGTCACCAGTTCAATCCCACCAGCTGTCCTGCAGGAGAAAGATATGTGTGTGTGCTTCTGTATAGATTGTTCTTGTTCTTAAGTGCCGTCGAGTTGGTTCCAACCCATAGCGACCCTGAACAGGGTTTCCGAGACTGTAAATCTTTATGGGAGCAGAAAGCCTCATCTTTCTCCCATGGAGCAGCTGGTAGTTTCTAACTGCTGACCTTGTGGTTTGCAACCCGATTCATAGCCACTATGCTACCAGAACTCCTTGTGGAAAGATTACAGCCTTGGAAACCCTATAGAGTAGCTCTGTCTTCTAGGATTGCTTGTGTGCATTGGAATCAACTTGAAGGCAGTGGGTTTGGGTTTGCACCTTAGTTTGTTTGTAAAGCATTGAGAATGTTAGGATTACTGTGAGTATGACATGAAATTATAAATATATCTCTGTATCTATCTATCTATCTATCTATCTATCTATCTATCTATCTATCTATCTATCTATCTATGGAGCTCTGGTAACATAGTGATTATGAATTGGGCTGCGAACCTCAGGGTCAGCAGTTTGAAACTACCAGCTGTTCCGCGGGAGACATGAGGCTTTCTCTCCTATAAAGATTTACAGCCTTTAAAACCCTGTACAGGGTCCCTATGAGTCGGAACTGACTCCCTGGCACATAACAACAACATATAAATATAAAATATAACATGGAGTCCTGGTGTGGTGCTGTGGGTTAATGCGCTAGGCTGCAAAGCCATTTGAACTGCAAGGTCCGCGGTTCAAACACACCAGCTGCTCCTTAGGAACCCTCTATAGGGTCTTGTGCAGAAGATTTGCCTAATATAATACATCATTTGATTTCTTGACTCTTGCTTCCACAAGTGTTGATTGTAGATCTAAACAAAATTAAGTCTGACAACTTTGATCTTTTCTGTACTTCCAATGATATTATTTATTGATCTAGTGGTGAAGACACTGGTGAGCTTGAACCTTTGACCTTGCCATTCAAACCAACCTTACAGTCCAGTTCATCAACCGAGTATTAAAGCTGTATCTGTGTCACAGTCAGTATGGCAGAGATCAGCTTGAATCCAGTTCCTACCTGAAAAATGGATCCAGTCTTTACCATCTCACCTTTCCACTCCTTATCACTAGCCACTTCTTTGCCCAGAACACTTCTTCAGATCATAACCACCCAGAGTTAGATCAGACCCCATCCCTGGCTACCCTGAACTGATTGAATACATCCCTGGCCACCTGAGCCCAGGCCATTGGGGCAACCAGAGGCTTAAGAGTCTGCATAACTTTTGCACTTCCGACCATCTGGCCTTCCTCTCTCTGTAGTCCCCTGGAACTAGGTCACAAACTAGAAGAACTCTATGCTTCATTCATTGCCGTGCAACCTTCTCTATCATGTAGCCATCTAGAGTGGTGTCTATACAAGTCAACTCTGTATTGCCTGCCTCTGTGAGTGTGTTAATAATTCTGTCTCTTAATAATTCTCAACACTTAGGGAAACTGTGACTGTACTTAATGAGCACTTGTCTGCTAAATCATTAAGAGACCAGAAGAACAAAAGGTGTGTGTTGGAAGAAGTACAGCCATAGTGCTCCTTAAAATTAGAATGGCGAGACTTCATCTCTCATACTTTGCACATGTTATCAAGAGGGTCCAGTCCCTAGAGAAGGACATCCTGCTTGCTAAAGTGTAAGGTTAGTGATAAAAAGGAAGACAGCCAACGAGGTGGATTGATGCAATAGCAGCAGCAGTGGGCTCAAGCCTAATGACAGTTGTGAGAATGTTACAGGACTGGGCAGTGTTTTGTTCTATGGTGCAAAGGGTCACAATGGTTTAGAGCCTACTCAATGGTACCAAACAACATAACAATAATTACTTTGAAGAGTTAGCTCTTCCTTAGTTTTGTTTTGAGTGCCTTCAAACCTGAGGGGCTCATCTCCCAGCACTATTTTGGATAATGTTTTACTGCTGTTCATAATGTTTTTATCATCTTTAACTATATCAGACAGTGTTCACTGCTACTCATAAGGTTTTCAGTGGCTCAGTGGCTAACCATTCAGAAATGGTCTGCTTCTCCCTATTCTTAGTTTGTCGTAGTCTGGAAGCTCTGCTGAAACTTGTTCACCATGGGTGACTCTGTTGGTATTTAAAATACTGGTGGCACAGCTTCCAGCATCACAGCAACACACAAGTCAATACAATATGACAAACTTACAGACAACTGGTAGGATTTATACTTATAGCAACTGATTTATTATAATAAGAAATATACAATCAGATAGTCATCTGGTCAGGTCTGGGAAAGGCCCTAGTATAAGGGTTTCTTGCTGAACTCTCTTCAAGGTGTGGATGTTCTCACCAATCCAGAAAGCCCTGAAGAGAGACCTACAAAGTCCAGAGTACCCTAATCATCAGGACCTCAATGAATCTGCATGATTGGGACCTTAACGCATGGTTATGATCAATCCAGTCTTAATACACAAAACTCCTCATGCCCCCTTTCTTCCTGATATTAGTTGATAGATGTGGAGTCTGTGGAGTCCCTACTTACCTTGCTGTTTTGGATAACAGAGCATCTTAATTGCCCAGGCGATTTCAGAAACCACATATAAAAGGCTAAAACTAATTTTTGTCCCAGTCTCATTAGCAAAATTAAGATGATGGTTCCTGCCTTATTTGGTTAAATCAAGAGAAAGATAAGGCTTTCTACTCCAGTAAAGATTTACAGCCTCGGAAACCCTATATAGGGTCGCTATGTGTCAGAATCGATTCCACGGGATACCACCACCACCACCATTTGGATGAATACTTGGCATGAATAATGGCTTCCATTATTATTAATAGTTATAGCCCTGAGCTACAGTGGTTAAAACACTCTGTTGCCAACCAAAAGGCTGGAAGTTGAAACCCACTGGTCACTCTGCATGAGAAAGATGTGGCAATTGTCTGTAAAGATTACAGCCTTGGACACTTCATGGGAGTTGGTCTGTCTTATAGGAGTGCTACAACGGGAATTGACTGAACAGCAACATGGTTTTTAATTTTATAGTCTTACAGGTCTATTCTGGATTTTTGGTCAGATTCTGGTCTGTGCCTGACTAGTATTATTTTATAAAACAGTTTTAACTGAATTTGATATCCTGTTTTTTGTATTTAGTTTACAGATGCTGAAGGTTATTTTGCTCCTTGCACAACAGATACAACTATGAATAGTTGTTTGGTAAGTGTTTCTTTATTCATCAAAAATGGAAATGGTAACAAATTAAAAAAGAAGAGAGCAGATAGAGTTGAGCTCTGGCGGGGAGGACTGAATCAGCTGTAATGACTCCATAGCAGTATTAGGCTGTAGATAGAGCTCAGCATTGCCCTCCATGAGAAGGGTCATTTAGTCTTTCTCTCCTTAGGAATATCTGGGGCTAGAGGTAAGCTGTTCAGCATGGCAGGGTAGGGGGTGGGAGGAGAGGATAATTAAGGAATGGACAGAGTAAAGGACAGTACTTTGTTTCTTACCAACTTTGCCACTTCATGTTCTTCATTATATTATTATTTACAAACAGATGTTTTTGCTTGACACTGAGAATTTTTATGCAGATTTTTATTTCTCCCGTAAATATTATTAGAGTACCTACTGTCTGTTGTGCATAGGGTCACTATGAGTTGGAACTGACTTGATGGCATCTAACAACAACAACAATATATGTTACAAAGGAGCTCTGGTGGTGTAGTGGGTTACATGTTGAACTGCTAACCTCAAGATCAGTAATTATCCTTAGGAGAAGGATGAAGCTTTCTGCTGCTATAAAGATTTACAGCCTCAGAAACCCTATATGGGTCACTGTAAGTCGCATGCATCTACCACCACCAGCATGTGTTAGGCAGTTATTTTAGGTTCTGGATATACAGAAATACAGGTTATGTTCCAACATGACAATTATTTTTTTGTTGTTAAGTGCCGTTAAGTCAATTCCAACTCATAGTGACCCTGAATAGGGTTTCCAAGGAGTGACTGGTGAGTGTGAACCACTGCCCTTGTTGTTTAAACCAACCTTGTGGTCCAGTGCTTTTTCCTTCAGGGCTTCAGTGTGAGATTATGCGTCGATTATTGTCAGACAATTTATAAATGAAGTAATTAACATACTTATTTTAAGGATTGACAATCTTAACTGGAGAGTGAATGTTTTATTTGGGATTCTTTACAGAAAAAACTCATGAGGTATATATAAATAGATATCTAGAGAAATTTACTTTAAAGAAATGGCTCATGCAATTGTGGGCTAGCAAGTTCCAAATGCTGCAGTGAAGAGGTCAGTATAACAAAGAGACTTGTCTATTTCCAAATTCTGTAGTCTCTTAGTTTATTGAGTTTTTACCATTAGCTACCTTCTATGCCAGGAGAAATCAAACAGGTAGAAGTATATTCTGTTAATTCAAGAAACAGCCTAGTTGAAAAGATGTGTTTTAAATAGAGATTATTGGAAGAACATTTGCCTAAGTAATTGATTAATTTAGACACACCTAAAAAATTGAGCTTTACAGCATGGTCAGAAAAACCTGACTTAATTCTGTGTCTTCCATTTTGTTGTTTTATATTCCAGCTTGTTTTGTAATAGGTATTTGAGGAGGTCTTTGTGAGGACTAATATAACCAACTACCTTCTCCTTTGCAATATATGTTCAGTAAGGACAGAAACTCTGTACTATTCACTCTTGTCTCTCCAGGACCTAGAACATTGCTTGACAGAGTGGAGGCTCAATGTGTATTTGTTAATAGACCAAGTGCAAAGAGATGGAAAATAATCTGTGAGCTGAAGGGTCTGTTTCTATGACATTTAAATATTATATATTGTAATGTGACAATGATGCTTTATTAAATTACTACTTTTAAACAGGTTCTTTTTTGTCATTGTATCTGTGTAGATCAGTTGGATTTCCGTTTTAAGCCTTAAAAATTGGTTTTGGGAAATTTATGATTTTTAAATATGGTGGCAAACCCATTTTGGGGATAGTATCTGTGTCTACCATCCACTTAATTTTTTTCTAAGATACCAGCTATGATAGTTGCTGCTTATTTTTTTTTAATCTGTATCTGTTAACATTCCAGAGTGAACCTCTGTATGTTCCTGTGAAATTTCATGATCTTCCAAGTGAAAAGCCTGACAGCACAAATACTGATTCTGAAAAAAGTAAGCAAAATTTAGGATTTCATAAATCAGAAATGGACAGAAATTTTATCTTCATCCAAGTCACCCAAAATTTAGTGATTCTGTGAGTTCACTGGGTTCACCTACCTAGAGCAAAGAAAAGTGAAGAAAATCTAAGACGCATGGGAATAATTTGTCCAAAGGAATAATGCTATAAGTGAACACAAGTCTTCAGTCTAGTGATGTTGGCTGGGTCTGCAACCTTCTGGAAGTTTTTTGTGTACAGTCTTTTTTTTATTAATTAAATGAGGATTAATTTCCAAATACCAGAAACTTCTAGAGCTACATCATTTTTTTTGTTTTTACATAAACACGTTGTCTTCAACCATGCCTTCAAAAGACTGATGGTTACTGATAGGCGCTTTGTTGGCTGTGAGAATTTTATAAAGAATGTCTTTACCTATAATATTCTGTGTAAGGAATGTGTCTGTAGGGGATATTATATTTGCTTGCTCCGAAAAGTAGTTCTCATAAATTGGTATCCACGAGGAAAGACTCAGATAAGATTTAACTATAAGTGCTAAAATAATAGTCCTATTACAATCCTGGATCAGTTCATTGTGCATGCACACAATTGCAGAAACAGTGTTTTAATAGTGATCTCATTTTAAAACCTTTAAAGCATTTTTATAGATGAAACCACTTTTATTGTTAACCTCTTTGAATGAGCAAAGCCGCCCACTTAAGAATAGACACTGAAGATAAACAAGGGTGTAAAGGTGAATGGAACTACACCCACGAATATATAGGGTTTCACAGGATATTTCATAATGTGTATATATAAATGTGCTGACTCAATGGCACTCAGCAGCAGCAACTTTAGTGAATAGCGACTGAGGTCTTAAAAGCTCATGAGTGGCCATCTAAGATGCCCATTTAGAGCAAAGAAAAGTGTAGAAAAGCCAACACGCATGGAAACAATTAGTCCAAAGGAATAATGGGCCAAGTGAACACCAGCCTTTAGGACCCTAAGGCCCAAACTGAATGATACCTGCCTACTACTGCTGACTACTCTGAAAGGGCTCATAACAGGCAGTCCTGGATAGAATGGGGGCAGAATGTAGAACAAAACTCAGTAATAATTGGTGGAGCCTTGGAGCCTATAGCCCTTAGCCACCTTTCAGGCCTGAAACTGAACTCACTCCATGGCACATTTTTCAGCTAAAGGATAGATGGGTTTCTCCAGTGAACAATAACACCTGGGAGGTACATTTCCCTTAGAGCAGCCATACGAGATCAAAACGGCAGCATTTGCCCAGAGATAAAGCTCGAGGCAGGAAGGGATAGGAAAGAACAAACCAAGTAGGAAGGAAGAGTGCTGTTACACTGTGAGGATTTTAATGTCACGAATCAAAGTGGATATGATTGTTGAATGGAAAACCAATTTTCTGTGTAAAATTTCACCCAAATCACGATAAAAAGTTAGGAAAAATGAATATAATGATTATTTTTTTATACTCTAAGCCTGATCATACATCTATTAGGTAATATGCATTTTTCAGTAAATTAAAATTTGTGACTTTTGTTGGTGAAAAAGGAAAACATTTAATGATTTTTGTTCTGTATTTTTTCTCTTAAGCTCCTAAAAAGTCTCGTGTAAGGTTCAGTAATATTATGGAAATTCGACAGCTCCCATCAAGCCATGCATTGGAAGCTAAGTTGTCACGCATGTCATATCCTGCAGTGAAAGAACAAGAGTCCATACTAAAAACTGTGGGGAAACTTAATGCAACTCAAGTAGCAAAAATAAGCTTTTTTTTTTGCTTTGTGGTAGGTCTTCTCTTTTTTATATGTGTTTGGGACATAAATTTCAAACAGTAGTGCATATCAATAATATGTATTGAGGTGTAAGACTATTAGGCTGCTTAGTTGTGGCTTTAAACTCGTTGGGGAATTAGTGTATCAAAACTTAGTAAATGCTTATTACACCTCAGTGAATTAGAGCTCCATACATGCATCCTTGACCATTAAAGAGACACATGCATGCATATATATGTTGTTAAGTGCCACTGAGTCGGTTCTGATTCACAGTGACCCTATAGAGGGTGTTTGAGGAGTGGCTGGTTACTTTGAATTGCGGGCCTTGCAATTCAAACCAACCTTGCAGTCCAGTTCATTATCCTGAAGTGCCACACCGGGACTCCTTGTGTAATGGTAAGCACTCTGGACTTTGAATCCAGATTATGTATGAGAAGGCTTCCAAAAGTTTGTGGGAAAATTCTGTTATCTTTTAATCCCGTTTTTCTGTGAACTTTTTAAAGCTCCCTCATATATGTGTTCATATGTGAGTATCTAAAGTGCTACGATTAGATTACAAATGAACTGTGCCCCCAAATCTGTCTTTAAGTTGACTTTGTTCAGAAGCTGGAATTGTTAGGTTCATATCTAACATCACCTAGTTAAGTGTTAGTCTGGGGGTCTTCAAAAAATTCATGGAAAAAAATTCCATTATCTTTTAGTTATATTTTTTCATGAACTTTATGAAGTCCCCTTGCATAGTGTAACTTTCTATGCATTAAAAAAATAAACTTCCAGATGCACAAAACCATCATTAGCATAGTACTGTAGGAGCTCTGGTAGCGTAGTGGTTACAAATTGGTCTGCAAACCTCAAGGTCAGCAGTTGGAAACTACCAGCTCTTCCGTGGGAGAAAGATGAGGCTTTCTGCTTCCGTAAAGATTTACAGCCTCAGAAACCCTGTGCAGGGTCGCTATGAGTTGGAACTGACTCCATGGCACATAACAACAACAACATAGTAATTATAATAATAACAATGTTTTTATGTACCTAACAAAGTAGCACCTATTTGTTATTATGGTCCACGGTGCTTCGGTGGCACACCAGCCACTCTGCAGGAGAAAGATGGGGTTTCTCCTCCCATACAGATTTAAAGTCTATAGAAGATCACTGAGTTGGAATCAAGTCTGTGATAGTGAGATTTTTGAGTACCTCAAAATTTCTACATAATGGACTTTACTGGGGTTGATTTTTAACTACATGTTGTACTGTATGTAAATCAGACGTTCATAACTCAAGGACTGACTGCTGGTATATACGTGGTCCCTGACATAATGACATATTTGAGTCCCTTCAAGTCCCTTATCGTTAGTTATATGAGAATTTGAGTCCAAAAGTGTTGTTATAGAAACCTTTATTAGACAAAGCTATCAAAATGTGAAGTTGTTGTTTATTTCTCAGATTATCTTCCATCTAAGTCTATATACTTCTGAAGGTGGTGTTTCCATTTCTCTTTCCTTTCCCAAAGGATTATGCACTCGTCAATGCATACCACTTTAAAATGGTAGTTTTTGCATCTTTGAGGGACTTAGATTGTGTTCATTTTCAATGTTATTTGAATTTGGGAAACAAAAGCTCAGAGGGGCAAGATTAGGGTTGTAGAGTAGATGGGGGAAGATTTACCAATGAAACTCTTATAGGACAGCCCCTGCTGCTCTTGAAGAATGAGCAGGTGCTTTATTTTTATGGAAAAAAATTCCTCAGCACAACTTTCCTGGCCTTTTCTTAACCAGTGCAGTTTTCTACTTTTTGATTGTCCAGTGTCTTTTCAAAAAAACTATCAAGACTACCTCTTTGAGATCTAAAAACTTGCCATAACCTGAGCTGAACTCGGCCTTTGAATAGAACTGACCAAGTAGATTGCCTAAGGTACCGCAGTGTGGGTTGAACCTTTTATTGGAATGCCCCCTTATGCAACTAATATGATCACAGAGATATATTTAAACACGTTTGGTTTGGAATAAAATTGCTTGTGTATGAACTCAAACCCTAGCAGCAGTACTTTATGACTTACCTTGGTACTGCATATGCTGTTACAGGGCATGACATACTGATGTAATCATGTTTTAAGTTTATATGTAATATTGCCAAGACCTCAAAGGCAAAGATGAATTTATAAAGGTATTGATAATGTTGTTGTTGTTAGGTGCCATCAAGTAAGTACCGACCCATAGTGACCTTATGCACAACAGAATGAAACACTGCCCGATCCTGGGCCACCCTCACTACTGTTGCCACGCTTGAGTCCATTGATGCAGCTACTTGGCCAATCCATCTCGTTGGGGGTCATCCTCTTTTCCTCTGACCCTCCACCTTACCAAACATGATGTGCTTCTCCAGTGACTAGTCCCTCCTGACAATATGTCCAAAGTATGAGAGAAGAAGTTTGACCATCTTGGCTTCCAAAGAGCACTCTGGCTGCCCTTCTTCTAAAATGGATCTGTTGGTTCTTATGGCAGCCCATGGCACTTTCAGTATTCTTTTCCAACACCATAACTCAAAAGCATCAATGCTTCTAAGGTCTTCCTTACTCACTGTCCAGCTTTCACATGCATATGAGGTTATTGAAAATACCATGGC
>NW_006408530.1:36174233-36233426 GCF_000296735.1 Chrysochloris asiatica | reverse complement strand
GAGCTGATCTTTGAAATTTTCTGTTCAGCTCTTGAACCTCCTCATTTCTTCATTTGCTTTGGCATCTCTACGCTGGAGAGCAAGTTTCAATGTCTCTTCTAACATCCATTTTGACCTTTTCTTTTTTTCTTCTTAATGACTTTTTGCTTTCTTAATGCAGGATGTTCTTCAGTTTGAGTTTGCATATGAGTAATTGATGATCTGTTCCACAGTCTGCCCTGGCCTTGTTTTTACTGATAATATGGATCTTTTCCATTTTCTCTTTCCACAGATGTACTCGATTTGATTTCTGTGTATTCTATCTGGTGAGGTCCTTGTGTATAGTCGCCTCCTATGCTGTCTAAAGAAGGTGTTTGAAATAAACAAATAAGTGATTTTGCAGAATTCTATCATGCATTCTCCAGCATCATTTCTATCACCAAGGCCATGTTTTCCAATTACTGATCCTTCCTCTTTGCTCCCAACCTTTGCATTGCAGTCACCAGTAATGATCAATACATCTTGATTGCATGTTTGATCAATTTCAGATTGAAGAAGTTGGTAGAATTCTTCTATTTCATCCTCACTGGCTTTAGTGGTTGGTGCATAAATTTGAATAATAGTGGTATTAACTGGGCTTCCCTGTAGACTCATGGCTATTATCCTATCACAGACAGCATTGTACCTCATGACTGATCTGGGTATGTTCTTTTTGTCAATGAATGCTACACCATTCCTCTTCAATTTGTCATTTCCGGCCTAATAAACCATGTGATTGTCAGATTCAAAATGGCCAGTACCAGTCCATTTCAGCTCACTAATGCCTAAGATATTGATGTTGATGCGTTCCATTTCATTTTTGACAATTTCCAATTTTTTCCAGATTCGTACTTCGCACATTACATCTTCGATTTTCAGTGGATGTATACAGCTGTTTCTCTTCATTTTGAGTTGTGCCCATCAGCAAATGAAGGTCCTGCAGGCTTTATTCCATTTGCTTTATCACGGTCAACTCTACGTTGAGGAGGCAGCTCTTCCCCAGTTGCATTTTGAGTGCCTTCCAACCTGAGGGGCTCATTTTCTAGCACTGTATTTGACAGTGTTTCTCTGCTATTCGTAAGGTTTTCAGTGACTGAATATTTGGAAGTAGTTCATCACTCTTTTTTCCTATCTGTCTTCATCTGGAAGCTTATCTGAAACCTGTCCACCATAGGTGACCCTGCTGGTATATAAAATACCGGTGGCATAGCTTTCAGAATCACAGCAACTCCCAAGCCACCACTGTACGTCAAATAAAAGGCAATAATAATGAAATTTTAAAAAAAGATGTTGAGCCAGTTTACTTGCAGACTTCCTGTATATGAGGAGACTTCAGGAAGTTCTTAGAAATAATTCATTATCTTGTAATCCAATTTCCATTAACATTTTGAAGTCCCTTCATAGATATGAATATAGATAACTTGGGAATTTCTTCAAAATTTTGCATTGACTCAGTGTTATGAATTGGTCATTTTACAGTATAATGTGCACAAGGGCTAATGATACTCAAAGCTGGGTTATTGTATTTATGGATTCCTTCAAGTGTTTTTGCAATTATATAAAATCATGTAATGTGGCCAGATATTTTCATAAACATAGTAAATAAACACTTATAGTAAACATTTCTATAGGACTTCTCCTAATATTGATATCTTCACTTTTGTTTTGCTATAGATAGAAACAGAAGAATATGCTTAAGCTTCACTTGGAATATTTATAGTAAATTAACCATTATTGTGTCTAAACTGGGATTAGAGACTTAAAAGAGTCAGTGAAAGCTCTGAAGTTTTCAGAGTAAAAAATAAATTTCAGTGTAAAAAATGAATTTCAGTGCTATTTTATATACATGTCATTGGATGTAACCTAATCCCAACAAACCAAACCCTTGGCTGTTAAGTCAGTTCTGACTCACAGTAACCCTCTAGTACAGAGTAGAACTGCCCTATAGGATTTCTACGATTGTAACATGATGGCACTATAGGATAGGCACTGGACTGCCAAATGCAAGGTCAGCAATTCAAATCCACCAGTTGTTCCAAGGGAGAAAGTTGGGGTTTTTCTGCTCATGTAAAGATTAACAGCCTTGGAATTCCTACATAGGGTCGCTATGAGTGGGAATCGACTCAGGGACACTGGGTTTGGTATTTTGGTTTTAATTTTCATGAAAGCAGACTGCCACATTGTTTCTCCTGTGGAGTGTCTGGTGGCTTCAAACTGCTGACCTATCAGTTACAGCAGAGTGCTTTAACCATTGTGCTACTAGGACCCCTTAACCACTCCAGGGTTGCTCCATATGAGCTTTTAAGATAAAAATTTATTCTGAGCATGTTAAAACTAGGTAATACAGTACCATTATTATTACCTTTAAGATTTTTCAATTTTACAGTTTGATTTCTCATACTCATTTTATAACCCATGTTTCTCTAACTCCTACCTAAATCTCTAACTGATCAGTATATTCTGTGTGGATCTAAAGAAATCTTTGAGAGTTTTGATATAATAATACATATATAATAGAAATAATTTAATGGCTCATATATGAAGGTTAGAGTCCTGGTGTGGCACTATGGGTTAATGCGCTAGTCTGCAGAGCTGTTTGAACTGCAAGGTCAGTGGTTCAAGCTCACCGCTGCTCCTCAGAAACCCTATACATGGTCGCTATGGGTTGGAACTGACTTGACAGCACTTGACAACAGTATGAAGGTTGTACTGGTCATTGTGATTCCTGATTACTTTAAATTGGTATCAGGCAGGACTGAATAATATTAATTACATGCTACCTAATTTTCAAAGAAGACTTGAGATGGCTTGTAATAAAAGCATCTGTACATTAAAAATTAAAACAGGGAAAAGATAAGAGCCAAATTAAAAGGGTTAGTGGATTAGGGAGGGAGCTGGCTGTGGAAGGGAACGATTATGGTGGGAACTTTCATTTAAATGAAGAAGGCTGCTCAGGTGAGCACACTTCATATCCAGGCACACTGGCAGGCAAGGCAAAAAGGGGTTATACAGCTTTTTGTCGCTGTGTGCCGTTGGTTCAGTTTTGACTCCTAGTGACCTTGTGTATGGTTTCTGAGAGCATCTAGTGGGTTTGAACTGCTGACTTTGAGGTAGGCAGCCCAGTGCTTATCCTTTAGTGCCACACCAGGACTCTTATATAGCTTGTTGTTGTTGTTAAATGCTGTTAAATTGGTTCTGATTCATAGCGACCCTATACAGGATTTCAAAGGATTGTTGCCTGGTAGGTTTCACCCACTAACCTTGCAGTTAACAGTCCAATGCTTATCCTAGAGTGCCACACCAGGACTCCATCTTTGTTGTTGTTAAGTGCCATTGAGTCAGTTCCCACTTATAGTGACCCTATGTAGGATTTCCTCAGAGCAGCTGGTGGGTTTGAACTGCCAACCTTGTGGTTTGCAGTCCATTGCTGATCCCACAGGGCTACACCAGGAGAACTCAATGTGTTGCCTATTAAAAGAAGTATCTCACTTCATTGGATAAAGCAAAACATTTTCCTAACTCAGAACTTATGAGAAATTTTTTACTTAGTTTCTTATGTAATAAGAAATGTCAGGTTTATAAACATATGTGTAGATAATGTTAATGCCATTGAGTTGGTTATGACTCATAGCACCCCTGTATAGAGTTTCTGAGTTTGAACCACTAATCGTATAGTTCAAACTATTCTTGCAGTCCAGTGCTTGTCCTACAGTACCACACATAATTGTCTTTTTAAAAAAAAAAAATCATTGTTAAATAAATCTTATTAGTCTTTAGTGAAGACATTGTTGTGGAAGTCAGATTAATAATATAGTCCAAATATATAACCTTTACAAATCAAGCTTAATAGTAAAATCTTAAGGTCTACAACAGTGCTGTTCAATAGACATACAACATGAGCCTCAAATGTAAGCCAAGTGTGTAATTTTAAGTGTTTTAGTATCTGTGGTTTAAAACAAAAGTAAAAAGAAACAGATTAAGTTAATTCTAATACGAGATTAATTCCTCTGTGTTAAAAAAATTGTGAAATGTAAGCCAAGTGTGTAATTTTAAGTGTTTTAGTATCTGTGGTTTAAAACAAAAGTAAAAAGAAACAGATTAAGTTAATTCTAATACGAGATTAATTTCTCTGTGTTAAAAAAATTGTGCCAATGTTATCAGTATAAAAATTATTGATGTGGGAGTTAGATTTCTCTTTCTGGTGCTAAAATCTATAAAATCCATTATTATTATTTTTGTTCAATTTGGGCTAGCCACCTTTCAGCTACTGCATATGGCTAGTGCTAGTATGTTGGATACCTAAATAGTGAAACAAAATTCACTGCCATCAAGTCAATTCCAACTCATAGCTACCCTATGCTGTTGTTGTTGTTGTTAAGTGCTGATGAGTTGGTTTTGAACTATAGTGACCCTGTATAGGGTTTCCGAGACTGTAAATCTTTACCGGAGCAGAAAGCCTCATCTTTCTCCCACAGAACTGCTGGTAGGTTAGAACCTCTGACCTTGAGGTTAGTAGCCCAACCCATAACCACTATGCTACCAGAGCTCCTGCTCTGTAGGGTTTCTAAGACTAAATCTTTATGTGAGCATACAGCCAAATCTTTCCCCTAGGGAGGAGCTGGTGGCTTTAAATTGCTGACCTTGAAGTTAGCAGCCTAGTGCATAACCCACCACACCACCAGGGCTCTTCACATTTATTGGATTATTGTTAATTGCCATCGAGTCAATTCTAGCCCCTGTGTAGGGTTTCTAACGAGCAGCTGGTAAGCTTGAACCGCCAACCTTGCAGTTCAAACAGCTTTGCAGTCTGGTGCATTAACCCACAGTGTCACACCAGGACTCATTGGATAGTGCAGGCTAAAAGGAGTTAAAGATTACTGTGTTTTCCCATGGTTGTTGAGTACAGTTTGTTTCAGTAGGGCTTCCAAACTCAGTATCAAACCCACTGCCATTGAGTTGATCCTGACTCATAGAGGACAGGGCTGCCCTGTAGGGCTTCCAAGGTTGTAATCTTTATGGAAGCAGACTGGCAAACATCTTTCTCCTGCAGAGACACATGTGGGCTCTAACCACCAACCTTTCAGTTTTCAGCTGAGCACTTTAACCCGTGTGTCACCAGTGCTTCCTCTCATTAGGGTTTATATTGTATAATTTTTGTCCTATAAAATATAATCTAGGTGATACTGGCTTTACTGAAAATATCTTTTATAACAATTTTTAAACTCGTTATCATTCATGAAGTATTATATAAATTACATGCTAGAAATGAGCTAATTATGTTTTAAGTGGTTGTCCTCAACTCTCGAAAAATAGTGGGAAACGTTATAAGGATACTTTTCTATTAGAAGTTAACTGTGATCTTCTGTGATGAGTGTGCCTTGGGTTGGAGAGCCAGAAAGTTGAGTTTGGGAGTTTTGAGTTTTTCTGAAAAGAGGTTGTAGCTCATCATGAGTTCCTAGCATCTCTGAAAGCCTGCCATCTCAGTTGTCTGTTTTATTGCTTTGTCTTTCATTAGCAGTGACCAATGGAATTGTTTGGAAAGTGAGCATGATATCTAATTATTGAAATAGTAAGTGCCAAATTACCCTATCCATGTTATTTGTGGGAGAGCACGGTGGCTCCAAACGGTAAGCATTGGACTGAAAACCACAAGGTTCGCAGCTCAAGCCTGTCAGCTGCTCCGTAGGAGAAAGATGAGGCTCTCTGCTCCCAAGAAGATGTAAAGTGTGAG
Source organism: Chrysochloris asiatica (assembly GCF_000296735.1). Lineage (NCBI taxonomy): Eukaryota > Metazoa > Chordata > Mammalia > Afrosoricida > Chrysochloridae > Chrysochloris > Chrysochloris asiatica. Next base: position 36,227,677 of record NW_006408530.1, on the reverse strand, counting down.
AAATCCTATGTTTGTTGTTAAGTGCCGTTGAGTCAGTTCTGACTCATAGCAACCTTGTTTAGGGTGGATTTTCGAGGAGCAGCTCGTGGATTTGAACCACCATCTTGTTGTTCAAACCTACCTTGAGGTCTACTGCTTATCCTACCCAGTCACACCAGGACTCCCAGAAACCCTATACAGGGTTGCAGTGAGTCAGAATGGACTTGATGGCACTTAGCAATAACAACAGCACATTATCTATTCTTGCAGAAAATCACCAGGAGATAATTCAGGGTAGATACTCCTACTCTATTTAAACACTTCAGCTCCAGGCAGCTTGGGCTCCTGTTCTATGTTTGATATTGCCCATCTTGTCAACTGCTGCCTCTCTTTCTTGTTTTACATAAGGAAGTGCCAGTATCTAGGAAGTCAGAGGACCGCAGACATAATGGAAACCATTTTGACAGTATCATTCTGGCTTTAGCTTTGAGTGTAGGACAGATGGGATGGAGATTGCTAGGCTCTCAAAGATTTTTAACTTGTAGTAATGCTCTGAGATCATGTAACTATGTAGCTTCTTTGAAATTCAAATAGTAATAATAATTATCCTCACTTAACTACAAATTCTGAGGTTAAGAGGTGTCTTTCTTAATGAGACAAGTTATTCTTCAGTGGAATATGATTATCCCTTTAATCTGTATAAGTACAAAAACAGACTAGCAATTAATTTACTTTGATTACTTCTTTGTACAGTTTTCCAAAGCCAGATTGTTCAAGGATGTAGAATAACAGCAGTTCTTTTACCTAGTGAGTGAGAACATCAGTGATTGTAATCACTTTGGAAAAGAGTTTGGCATTATCTAATAAAGTTGAGAACGTATGTTCTTAGGACCCAGCAGTCCATTTCTTAGCATATATGCTCATGATACGCATGCTCACATGTATGAGGAGGTATGTGCTGGACTGTTGATAGCAGCATTGTTTGAAATAGCACCGTAAGTGTCCAACAACAGAAAATGAATGTGTAGTATGCATTAGAATACACTGTAACAGTGAAAGTAAATGCATTTTGGACACATACACACACATATCAGACTTTTTCAAAAGGCGGTCTTATTTCTTTTTCCATAAATCAAGGTAGTAAAGAACATGAGCAGAAGAAAAGAAATGGAGGAAAAATCATCATAGTTGGGAAACTTCTATCAGTGTGTCCAAGTCATGGAAACACTTTGGTTTGGGTCACCAAACTGGATAGTAGAGAAACAATCACAATTAGTAAACTTAAAATTTTCATAGACCAGTTCTGAGTTACTATTGATCTAGCTAGTTAGCATCTATCTGTCCACCCCATAGACGTTTTCTTGTATAGATTTCTCATCATAAAATATTTACCCATATAAGACATATTTCAATGTTTAAGCAGTTCCTAAAAATTTATATTTTATTTAGATAAACTTAATAGAGCACTAGAGCTACTTGGATAAAGCAAATTTTAATGTTGATATGAGAATTGATTTTACTAATCTAAAAATCCAAAACATGAATTTTTAATCAACTATTATTATTAATTTTTTTAAGGGAAGTGGGATAGCAAAGCCTTTTTATAAATTAGTTTGTCCTTTTTGGGCACCAGTAATTTTTCATTATATAAAAAACTTTTAAAACCTTTTATAAGACTATAGAAGTAGCAAAAGAAGGGGAATGTAAATTATAATAACAAATATGCCATTCATTAGGTTTCATTGTTTTTCCTTTTTCTTCAGTGGTTTTTGGCAAATTTGTCATATCAAGAAGCACTTTCAGATACACAAGTTGCTATTGTTAATATTTTGTCTTCAACTTCTGGTAAGAATTTGTCTTCAAAACCTATTTTATAAACAGAACTATTTCTGATACACACACAAGCATGCATATACATACTTTTATCTGTTATAAACTGTTTTATCAGTTCTACTATGCAGTAGTATATTGTCACTGCTTCATAATGTTTATAGTTTCATGCCATGTTCTGTGTGACTTACATTCCTGCAGATACTTTAAGTATTTCTTATACAATAATATAAAATTTTATATGGCGGTTCTCTTATTGCACTTGTCTTCACATATGCTTTATGGAAATGTTTTTCTAAACCCTGTGGCTAAATGTAATACTTACTTCAGAACTATAATTTGCCTTATGAAAGATGTTTTATTTTTAAAATTGAATCACCTTCCAAATCCAGAAGATAAAAAGAAGTATTTTTGAAGTTGTAAAAATATCCTTAACACACTGGCTAGATTTTGATGAGATCAGAATGCCATTTTGAATGCTGGACATAACTCACTTATTAGCTTAAAATAAATAGAATTGACTTTATATTGTTAAAATAAGCATAGTTTAGTTTCAAAGTTGTTTTCATAATCTCCCAAAATGTCAGCCTAGGTAAGGTCAGACTTAGTCTGTAGTTCTTTAAAAGTGACAAAATATAGTTCAAAAGGTAGCTTTATGAGAGGGCTTCAAAATGTGTATGGAAAAATTTCATTATCTTTGAATCCCATCTTTCCATGAACTTTCTGAAGCCCTCTCATATTTACTTATTTAAGCTACCAAGTTGATAGTAAGTATTTTTGACAGTATTTAAGCTAATACACTTTTTTTTAAATCCTCTTTTCCCCATAGGACTTTTTACCTTAATTCTTGCTGCAGTGTTTCCAAGTAACAGTGGAGATAGATTTACCCTTTCTAAACTGTTAGCTGTAATTTTAAGGTAAGAATATAGTTCAATAACTAGTTTATGCTACTTAAAACGATATTTGAGACATTTTTGACAGTGCTACAGGATGGTTTATATTATGATATATAGACGAAGTAAGATGTAGATGAAAGATTTTAAATGGACGTCATGCTCCTCAGCACTCACCTCTGCTACGTGTGGTGGACTGGTTTTCCACGCCTTCCTTGTTAGGGTGGCACAGAAAGGACTCTGGCAGCTTTGGTTCCTACTCCCACGATGGCAGACTTACTAAGGGCTACACTAGCATGTTAGATTCTACCTGCCAACTTAATTCTCATAGTCTTCTTAATTTTTGTTTCCATTCCGAAGATAAATTTCCCTTTTTGTTTGTAGTTTGGTTTCTAAAATCATATTCTATACATAAAAATTTAGCAGTCTCCTGATTGTCTCAGCCTCTAGTGTGTTATTTTTAAAAGTCCTCAATTCAGTTCACCTTTTTTTAAATCACCAAGTAGCATCAGTATTGTAAATAAGTGTACTTTAATCTTTTGTTTTTATTTAATGTTTTGTGTTTGCCATGTCTTCCCTTTTGTTGTTGTTAAGTGCTGTCCAATTGCTTCTGACACATAGTGACCCCATATAGGATTACTGAAGAGCAACTGGTGGATTTGAACAGCCAACCTTACTGCTAGCTGCCCAGTTCTTATCCTACAGTGCCACACCAGGACTTCTTGTCTTCCCTTGTTGTTAAGTGCTGTTGAGTCAGTTACAACTCATAGCGACCCTGTATAGGGTTTTTGAGGAGCGACTGGCAAATTTGAACCTCCAGTCTTGCAGTTCAAACTGACCTTGAGGTAGAGTGCTTATACTATGGTTCCACACCAGGACTCCCTTACTGGATTGTAAATGCCTGGGATACCAAAGCCTTGCTTGTGTTACCACAAAGACCTAGCATAGGGCTGTGCCCATAGATAGAAAAAATATGCTGGTTTTATAGAGTGATTGTTTTTATGTGAGAAAGAAGAAATCAGAGAAGGTAGCAGAATGCTTTAGTAGAGAAAGTGTAGTGTTTTTTAGCTATCAGAGGTAGGTTTGAATGAACTCCCTGTTCTTCATCCCTGGGCAATTCCCTTAAATTCTCTGAGAGGGGCTCCTAGTTGAAAAAGTAGGTAGTTATTTCTATTTTGAAGTTTTAAAGTTGAAAGTAATGCATATTGAGTGGCTGTTTTAGAGGCTGGTATATGGCAGTCATACAAATGGTAGTTCTTATTAGGTGGTTTTTCTCTAAGTTACAAGGCTAAGTTGACCATGGTAATTCCAATGGACAAACTAGACGAGGTAAATAATTTACCATGTGGACTTTAAGGCCACTATTCATTCTTTTGTGTGCTAATGTTCTGACTGAGTATGTTTTTGCACTAGAAATATACTATATTTGTATTAGGGAAAGAAATGAGGTTTTATTCATCTTCATTCAAAATTTGTGCTTATTTCTAACTTCTCTTTGCAGTATCTTAATAAAGAAGGAAATGATTGTAAACTGGTGATCTTGCAACTATTTCCCTTCTAATTAAAGTAGGTCATGGTATGGTGCTGTAGGACAAGTACTGGCTGTTAACTGAAAGGTCAGTGGTTCAAACCCACCAGCTGCTCCTTGGAAACCCTATACAGGGTTGCTATGAGTTGGAACTGACTTAATGACGCTTAATAACAACAGAACAGATGTCAGCAAAGTTTGGTGGGCCTATTTTTATTAACAAATTTTTATTGAAACACAGCCTTTCTTGTTCCTTTACACATTGTCTATGGATAGTTTAGTGCTTCAATGTCAGACTGAGATGTGACAGAGACCATATAGCCTACAAGTATAAAATAAATACTATCCGCGGTTTTAAAGAAAAATGTTTGACCCATTGTCTAGAAAAATGGTTATTTAGAAAATATTTTTACGAAAGTATATGTTCTTAAGAAAACTGGCCTTGTACAATGAAATTCTATTTCTGAGGTTATAAAAATAATGTAACAACTGCCTGGTAGCAACAGTTTTTGTCTGTCTGATAAGCCAAGAAATCGCATTTTATCAGTTGATAGACAAATTAGCATAAAGTGTTTACAAGTGTGGCCTTTAACCAGACAACCTGGAATCTAATCCTGCCGCTGTCATTACTAGTTTTGGGATCCTGGGCAGGTTCTTATCTCTCAGTACCTAAGTTTCCTTGTTTGCAAATTGAGGATAATAATAGAATTTATTTTATAAACTCATTGTAAGGATAAATGATTTAAAATTTCTGAAGTGCTTGTAACAGTATCTGTTATACAATAAGTACTCAGTATGTGGCACTGTAGGATAAGCACTGGATCGCAAGTCAGTTTGAATCTTAAGGTCTGCAGTTCAAACTCACCAGCCGCTCCTTGGAAACCTTATACATGGTTGCTATGAATTGGAACCAACTTGATGGTATATTATTATTATTGCTGCTTTTTTTATTGTATACATTGCTGTTGTTGTTAATTGTCATCGAGTCGATTCTGACCCATAGCAACCCTGTATAGGGTTCCCAAGGAGCGACTGGTGAGCTTGAACCGCTAACATTGCAATTCAGACCAACTTTGCAGTCTAGTACATTAACACACAGCACCATACCAGAACTCCATCGTATATATTAAATAAAGTTAAAATCTTAGAATTTTTATAAGAATATGACTGGTCATGTGATATAATATGATGCAAAGTTTCTATATGTTGTAAGTGCTCAATAAAATAATAATTGAATCTGAATTTCAACAGTGAGTTTCTACAGAAAATTATGTTAACTTATTGTATGGCCATAAGGACAGGCTATGATTTGTGACAGTATAATGCCAGAACAATGGGTGTTTATCTTCATATTCCTAGGTGAGAGAACTAGATTGATTTTTTTTTTTTTTTTTAGTTAGAGATACTTCATCTGCTTGAAAAGATACATACATCTTCTAAGATGCATATAAGTAGAAAGACAATGTAAGTTTTTCTGATAATAGGAACCAAATGCGATTTGTTCATTGGTATGAACCATATTAGGTGCTCAATAAATAATTAAAACAATTCTTTTAATTCTCAGCATCCTTAGCACAGTCTTATTTTTACTCATTTAAATAATAGGATTATTTTGTTATTGTTTAGTACCTTCATATCAGTTCCTACTCATCGCAACCTTGTATAAGGTTATAGGGATAGCAGTCCAGTGATTATCCTACAGTGCCACACCAGGACTTCATGGGATTAACTGGACTGCTAACCATAAGGTTGGCAGTTAAAACCCACCAGCTACTCCTGGGAAACCCCTATCATGGTCAGTATGAGTTGGAACTGACTCAATGGCACTTAACAACAACAAACAAGTTGTACTGTTCATTTGGGTTTTGCCCAGAAACAAGAACGGTGCCATTCTAGGTGTGTATGCATTTACATTATGTACGTGGGCATTAGAAAGACTGGAAGGGTAGTGACATGCTTTCCCAGGTGAGAGGCAGTAGCTAGCATAGGGGGAGGAACACTGGACTCTGGAAGCAGGCGGCCGGGTCCACATCCCAGCTGTGCAATCTTGGTCAGGTCATTTCACCTCTTTAAGCGTTGGTTTTCTTGGGTATAGAATGGGAATGACAGTGATTACATCTTCCTGATAAGGAGGTAAACAAATGATTTGCTACAAGTATAGCACTCTATGGAGTCCTGGTGTGGCACTGTGGGTTAATGCGCCAGACTACAAAGCCGTTTGAACTGCAAGGTTGGCAGTTCAAGCTCACCAGCTGCTCCTTGGAAACCCTGCACAGGGTTGCTATGGGTTGGAATCGCCTCAATGGCACTTAACAACAACAGTAGCACGCTATAGGAGCGTGGTGGCTCTATATAATAAGCACTGGAATGCGAACTACAAGGTCCACAGTTTGAGCCCGCCAACCTCTCCTCAGGAGAAAGATGAGGCTTTCTGCTCCAGGAAGCCTCAGAAACCCTACACAGGGTCACTGTGAGTAGAAATTGACTTGATGGCAGTGTGTTTGGTTCTTTTGAGTAGCACTTAGAATATAATAGTACGTGACACATGCTGCTTAGTTATTATTCATTACATCACTAAATTCTTGGACAGTTTTACCTAAAGTTGAGATTAGGCATTATTATTTGTAAATGCTTTTTATGATTATACTTTAAGGAATTTATTCTTTTGCTTATTAGTAATGACTGTTATTCTCATAGCATTGGAGGTGTTGTGCTGGTAAACCTGTCAGGATCTGAAAAATCTGCTGGAAGAAATACAATAGGTATGTACCTGATTTGGCATTCCCTTTGCTAGAGTACAGGCAGTGCCTGGGCTGCTAGTGAGTGTCCTACCTGTGTCGGTATGAATTTGTAGGTCATTTAGAACAGATGTATATGGTTCTTACTTAGCCTTACCTTAGAGCTGGAAGGCAGGAAGCCTTTTGAAGGATTTAAAAGCTGTAAGTGAAGGTGATTGGGATGAAGGATTTGTTGCAAGTAGGGATTGGTTCAATCATTTTAGAGTGAGGGCAATTTGCATAACCATGAAGCAGGCTTCAAACTGGTGAACACAGTTGAAATTGGTTTGTGTTCACTGCCTGCTCAAAAATACAGAACAAACCACACTGCTTTGAATGCCTGTGGCTTCCCCAGCTCTTTCACTGGCCTCTTCCAATACTCACATTCCAAGTGTGGTGTGCCTTGGAGTCCACTCTGACTCTTAGCCACCCTGTGTAGGGTTTCCGAGGCTGGAAATCTTTACAGGAACAAAAAGCCTCATTGTTCTCCTGTGGAATGGTTGGTAGTTTTGAACTGCTGACCTTTAGGCTAGCAGTCCAACTTTCAACTACTACGGTACATTCCAGGGCTAAACACCTATAATTTTTCCATTTCTGGTTACCATAACAAATCACCCAAATTGTAAAAATCCTCATCTGTTCCTGTTTCACTTCATTGGCCATGACAGAATGGTTGGGAACGTCTCGAAGCCCAGCTTAAAGGGCAGGGGAACCATCGTGTATGCACCCATTCCTCCTCACCCCCACCCCTGTCCAGTACTCACTCAGCCCTCCCCACAGGGCAAACCAGGGTCAACTTTAACAGATAGTTGTTAAGTGCCATTGAGTCTGTTTGGGACTCTTATCAGCTCTGTATAGGATTTTTGAAGCTTTAAATCTTTACAGGATCAGAAAGCCTGGTAGAGTGACTGGCAGGCTTCAACTGTGGACCTTGTTTGCAGTCCAGTGCTTATTGTATGGAGCCACTACACTCCTTAACAAACTAGCAGAATATTTTTATCCTCTCTGTTGTATTATAGAAAAAAATTAAAATTTTTAAATAAAATTCCCATATAGCCTTCTTCTAGATTTTCCAAATGTTAGCATCTTTCATAACTATAGTATTGTTAAGAGCCATCAAGTCAGTTCTAACTCATAGTGACCCTGTGTAGTGTTACCAAGGAGTGGCTGGTGAGTGTGAACCATTAATTTTGCAGTTAATGGTTCAGTGCTTATTGTATAGTGCCACATCAGGACTCCCAACTGCAATGTTTTTGTTGTTTGCTGACAAGTCAGTTCCTAATCATAGTGACCTTATATAACAGGAGTGGGGAACTTCTGGCCAAAGTACTGTAATAAAGCCTGTGACATCTTTGATCTGGCCCTGCCAAGGCAATCACAGTTCTACCCATCACATTATAGCAGGCTAAGTTTTAAGTTGATAACTTTGTATGGTCTATGAATAATGTTTTAAATATCCAGAAAAAAGGTTCCCCACCCCTGCTATATAAGATTTCTGAGGAGCTACCAGTGGATTTGAACTGTTAACTTGCGTTTAACAGCCAGTGCTTATCCTACAGTATCACACAAAGACTCCAGGAGTTAAAATATATACAATACCATTGTGTAGTCTCCACCACTCAGCTGTCTGTCATACTGTGGTGGCTTGTGAGTTGCTATGAGTCTGGAAGCTATGCCACGGGTATTTTAAATACCAGCAGGGTCACCCACGGTGGACAGGTTTTAGATGAGCTTCCAGACAAAGACAGACTACAAAAGAGAGATGAACAACTTCCAAATATTTAGTCATTGAAAACCTTATGAATAGCAGAGAAACAGATATAGTGCTGGAAAATACGCCCCTCAGGTAGGAAGGAACTTAAAATGTGACTGGGGAAGAGCTGCCTTCTCAAGGTAGAGTTGACCTTGAAGTGAATGGAGTAAAGCCCATGGGAATACAGCCCTTGGGACCTTTATTTGTTGATGGGGCACAATGCAAAATGAAGAGAAACTGTTGTAAACATCCATTAATGATCGGAACATGGAATGTATTAAGTATGAATCTAGGAAAATTAGAAATTGTCAGAAATGAAATGGAACACATAAACATCGGTATTGTAGGCATTATTGAACTGAAATGGACTGGAATTTGACTGAAGAAAAAATTTAAGCCTTGACTTTCGTTATTCATGGATGCTGTGGGAAAATTATTGAATGATGCGGAAAGCATCAAAAGAAGATGGAAGGAAAAAGAGTAACCTGATAAAGTTTGATGAACTTGACTTACACCTATAGATGCAGTAGCTCAAAAGAGGGAACAAATCTTTACAGTGAGGATGATTCCCACCCCCTCCATACACAAGGTAGACAGGGATGGGCAACTGGAACATTGGCTACCCAAAATGGGGGGCTACAAAGGCAAGAAGTGACTGGCTTACAAGCTTTCAAGAGGGAACCTAGATCTAGAGGGTGTGGAGGAAGGTAGAATCTCCACTGAGTAGTATTCAATCTGACTGGGTGGGGCTGATGAAAGGAGATGGGGCTATCACTCATGTGGCACAATAGTGAATAATTGTTATCAGGACTGACTGTGAGGGTTAGAAATGTACCCTCCTTTTAAAGCAAAAGGAGGGTATTGGTTAACTTTGCAGTCCAGGAGCAGAGGTCCCTAGGACCATCAAGGGAGAAGAGTGGAGTGCGGGACCCTACCAAGACAAACAGTGATGCCAGAGATGGAGGCAGAGATGATGATATGGAGAGATGGAGTGGCTGTATACTCTAGACCCAGAGAGGGAGAAGGGCTGTGTGCTGACGACCAGGGGGCAGGCTTGCAGGGTATACCGTTTGGTTGGTTGTTGATGCATGGAGGGGATTGTAACCATGGCAATGAAATGACATACGATAGGATGAATGTAAAGCGAATGTTCTCCCATGTAAACTATCACATAATTCACAATAAAACATTAAAGAAAAAAAAAAGAATGCAATATTAGGGTCCTGGAGCCCTTGTATTCTGTACCAAAGAGAAGGAAAAGAACCAGAATGAGTGAACGGTTGGAATATCTAACATTAGGAGCCAAGAGATACTGAAAATAAAACCCACTCCTTTCTACTTGGTTCAGACTCATAGTCCTATAGGTAAGCCATAGGATTCCCAAGTCTGAGTCTTCATGGAAAAAGAATGGCAGATAGGTCTGTTTAAAAGAGATGGGGATAAGATTCTTATGATTCAATAGTGAGTAATTGTTACCATAACTAATTGCGACTGTCACAATTGTAAAAGTAGAAGTTTTGTAACAAAAACAGGGGAGTAGTTAACTGTACAGTCTAGAAACAAAGGACCCTAGGGCCATCAAGGGAGAAGAGCACAAATGGAATGCAAGATCTTATCCAGAGAAGCAGTCACACCAGAGATGGAAGCAGAGATGGGGACATGGAGAGAAGGAGCAGCTGAGGACTCTAGATTCATGGGAAGACAGGGACTAATAGCTGGCAACCAGGAGGCAGACTTGCAGAATGTGCCCTTTGGTGGTGTAATTATTATATATTATGTCTGAGTGTTTTTTTGTTTTTTTTTTAAGAGCTAAAGTGAATAGAGAGAAACACTATTAACTGATGGTACTTGGAGGGGATTATAATCATTGTAATGAAACAAGATGTACGATTTGTTAAATATAAAACTGATTATCAGCCCTTTAAACTTTCACTCAACTCACAATAAAAACCTTAAAAAAAAAAAAAGATGGAATACACAGAGTCACTGTACCAAAAGGAAATGGTCAATGTTCAACCGTCTCAAGAGGTAGCATAGGATCAAGAGCCAGTGATACTGAAGGAAGAAGTCCAAGGTGCATTGAAGGAATTGGCAAAGAACAAGGCACCAGGAGTTGATGGAATAAAGTTGAAATCTTTCAACAAAGTGAGGTGGCACTAGAGGCATTCATTCACTCATCTATGCCAAGAAATTTGGGACACAACTATCTGGCCAACTGATTGGAAGAGATCCGTATTTGTGCTCATTCCAAACAGAGGTGACCCAATGGAATGTGGAAATCATCGGACAATAACTTTGATATCCCATGCAAATAAATGGTTGCAACCATAGAGACAGAGAACTTCCAGAGGTTCTAGCCAGATTTAGAAGAGGCCGTGAAACAAGGGATATCATAGCTGATGTCCGATTGATCTTGGCTGAAAGCAGAGAATATCAGAAAGATTTTCACTTGTGCTTTATTGACCACACAAAGGCCTTCGGTTTTGTGAATCATGACAAGCTATGGACAACATTGTGAAGTGTGAGTATTCTGGAACACTTAATTGTGCTCATGAGGAAAGTGTAAATAGAAGCAGTTGTTTGAACAGAACATGGGAACACTTAATGATTTAAAATTAAGAAAGGTGTGCCAACAGGGTTGTATTCTTTCACCATACTTATTCAACCTGTATGGTGAGCAAGTAATCCTAGAAGCTGGGTTGTATGGGAAAAAAAAACAAAACATGGCATCAGGATTGGAGGAAGGCTCATTAACAACCTGCGATATGCAGATGATACAACCTTGCTTGCTGAATGTGAGAACTTAAATGCTTACTGATGAAGAGAACAGTAGAGACCATAGCCTTCAATATGGATTTCATTTCAATGTAAAGAAAACAAAATTCCTCACCACTGGACCAATAAACAACATTCTTAGCAATGGAGAAAAGATTGAAGTTGTCAAGGGCTTATTTTTCTTGGATCAACTATCAACACTCATGGAAGCAACAGTCAAGAAATCAAACGACGTATTGCATTAGGCAAATCTGCTGCACAAGACCTTTTTATAGTGTTGAAGAGCAAAGATGTCAGCTTGAGGACTAAGGTGCGCCTGACCCAAGCGAAGGTAGTTTCTGTAACCTCATATGCATGCAAAGTTGGACAGTGAATAAGGAAGATCATAGGAGAATTTATGCATTTGAGTTATGGTGTTGGAGGAGAATATTCAAAGTACCATGGGCTGCCAAAAGAACAAACAGATCTCTGTTGGAAGAAGTGCATCCAGAGTGCTTCTTGGAGGTCAGGATGGCCAAACTTTGTCTCTTATAAATCGGACATATTGTGAGGAGGGACCAGTCACTGGAGAAGGATATCATGTTTGGTAAGGTGGAGGACCAGAGAAAAAGAGGAAGACCCCCAGTGAGATGGATTGGCAAAGTGGCAGCATCAGTGGCCTCAAGCATGGCAACAATTATGAGACTGGCCCAGGACTGGACGGTGTTTCGTTCTGTTGTACATAGTATTGCTATGAATGGGTGCCAACTCAATGGCACCTAACAACAATAACAACAACATTGTGTAATCTGTAGACCCTTCTCAGATTTTACCATTTTCCCTCTAGTATTCTGTTTCTGGTTCAGTATCACTTATATTTAGTTGTCATGTGTCTTTAGTTTCTTTCCATGTGGAACTGTTCTTCAGTTTTTATTTTTTAAAGTTTTATGACCTTGACGGTTTTCAAATACTGTCCAGTTTTTTTGTAGAATGGCTCTCAATTTGGGCCTATTTGATATTTCCTTATTAAATTCAAGTTATACATTTTTCAGTAAGAATAACATAGAAGTCTTGGTCAGTATATTAGAAAGTGCATAATGTTGATTTGTAATATTACTAGTGATGTTAACATTATCACTTGGTGAACGTGGTCTGCCAGGATTCTCCTGTGTAGTGTTACGAATTTTTCTCTAAGTAGTGAATATTTTATTCATAATGGCTCTGTGGGTTACATGCTAGACTGCAAAGTCAGTTTGTATTCCAAGGTGGGCAGTTCAAGGTCACCAGCTGTTCCTCAGAAACCCTGTACAGGGTTGCTATAGATCAGAACCAACTTGATGTCACCTATTTTTATCATACTTTTAGTCACCATTTTAACATTACTGTTGCTATGTGCCTGAAATATTTAACACTGATGTGAGCACCTAGTTTTTGGATTTAACGAAAACAAAGCTAATTGGAGTCCAGCTTAATGATTTCCCTCTGGATAATTCCTTTAGATACTTGAAATTTATTAAATAGAACATTTTCTTCTAAGCTATTCCTAATTGTTGCCTAGTGAGCTATGCCTTGAACTACCATACCACTTTCTCCACCAGAGCAGCTTTGTGTATATATTTGTGTATGCAGGTGAGGTTCCCCCGTTTTTGGTTTTTTTTTCTAAGTTTAAAGTAATAAATCTGATTTAGTAAAACATTGGTCATATGCCTAACTGATTAAAGCATTAAATATGGTCAATTAGAAGACAACATATTGTTTGCTTTTATCTTTTAGAACAATTTTAGATTTGCAGAAGATTTGCAATGAAGCATAGAGAACTTCTATATCTATAACTTCTCCCGTCTCCACCTATACATACTTACATACCCACTCCCAATTTTTTTGATAGCAACTTGTATTAGTGTGACATTATTTGTTATAAGTGTTGAACCAGTTTTGATACGATATTAACTAAAGTCTGTATTTACATTATAGTACACTTCTGTGTACAGTTTTGTCAAAAGCATAGTATCTGTATCCACCATTACTGTATCATACACAGTAGTATGATACGGTCCTAAAAATGTATTTAGTTGTTTTAAATTTTTTTTGAGAGGAAACAATGGTGAACTAAAGAGAGCTAGTTCTTGTTATTCATATACTGTGAACCCAGAATTATGTTAGATATTGTTGAACATGTTGTTGTTAAGTGCTTTCGAGTCAGTTCCAACTCATAGCTACGCTTTATAGAGTTTCGAAGAGCAACTGGTGAGCTTGAACTGCTGACTTTGCAGTTAAAAACACTCTTGCATTAACCCTCAGTGCCACATTAGAAAGTATAAATTTTGTGTTTAAAGCTTTATGTTTATAATTTTATTCAGTATATGAAGTTTACAAAGTGCGCAACTGGAGGATAAAATAATAGTGTATGTAACTGTAGTAGTGATGATATTGTCTAAAAGAGAAGACAAGTGAAGACAGACTTTCAGCATTGCAAGTGGGACTTTAACAGAGCTTAAAAATTTGAATGATAATGGTGAAATATATATAAAGACATGATATATAGAGAGTGTCACTGTCCAGGGGTTGGGGGGAACTATATAAACAATATTTAGAGATGGAAGGAAGAATTGTAAAGTTGCAGTGTCAAGTATCAAAATTGTGTTTGTAGGGAAAAATAGGAAGTATACTTTCAAAAATTTAAAAACCTGTCTTACACATATATGTGATACATGAGCATTTGGCTAGAGCGTTGAGGTGACTGTTTTTGCATTTATTTGTATATGCATTAAATGCCTCCCTATATTCCTGGAGAACATAGATGGGGTGGATTATATCTTACCCTTTCTATTTTTGTATATGCACTGCTTAGAATAGTATCTGTTGCATAATTAGATTTAAAATGAGTGTATGTTGAATGAGCTAGTGAATGAAATTCTTTAAATCATAATTTTGACTTTTAGGTTCCATTTGGTCTCTTGTGGGAGCCATGCTGTATGCTGTCTATATTGTTATGATCAAGAGAAAAGTAGACAGAGAAGATAAGTTGGACATTCCAATGTTCTTTGGTAAGAATATGTTTAACTTGTAAGGCTGTTCACTCTGAATGATTAACCTAGTCTTTTCTGTTTGATTTGGGGAGGATGAGCAAAGTCTTTTGCTCCCCATTATGATTCTTTTTTTTAAAAAAAATAGGAGTTTAGGGCTGAAATAAACCTTTAAAGACTTGAAGTCTAGTTTCTATACTTCTTTCTTTCCCTGCCCTGCGTATGCAGTTCCTTTGAAAGAATGCCCATCCCCCAGTGTGAATTTGAGAAAGAAGCTCCTAACAGCTTTTTTGCAGCAGTATTTTCAAATCATGAGTCAGGTATTTGTCATTGACATGACAGAAGTCTGCTATTATTAGCATGTGAGAGAATAATTGCCCTACTACAGTTTGTCATGTTTTGAATTGTTTGAAGCATAACCCACTGTCATCAGGTCACCCTACAGGACAGTGTGGAACTCCTCCATAGGGGCTACAAAGCTATACATCTATATGGAAACAAAGCCTCATTTTTCTCCCTTGGAGCATCTGGTAGGTTTGAACACTTAACCTACTGTGCCACCAGGGCTCCTATCTGAAACCGCCTCCAAATTATTTGGATTGTTTTTGTTGTTAAGTGCTGTTGAGTTGATTTCCACTTGTAGTGACTCTGTATAGGGCTTTCCAGGCTGTAAATCTTTGCAGAAGCAGAAAAACCTCGTCTTTCTCTTACAGCGTCTTCTCTTACAGAGCAACTGGTGGGTGTGAACTACTGACTTTGTGGTTTTCAGTCCAGTGTTTATCCTATAGAGCCACTGTGTTCCCTATTACACACATACTATATGCGCTAGACCACAAGGTTGGTGTGAACCGCAAGGTCAGTTGTTCGAAACTACCAGCAGTTCCGTGGAAGAAAGAGGAGGCTTTCTCCTCCCTTGAAGATTTACAGCCTTGGAACCCCTATACAGGGTTGCTTTGAATCAGAACCGACGTGGTAGCCTGCAAGACCACCACTATGTTGAGTCTTGATGTGGTTCTCTAGGGTAAGTACTGGACTGCAGGGTCAATTTGAACCACAATATTGGTGCTTCAACCCACTATCTGCTCCTCAGAAACCCTGTATAATGTCGCTATAGGTTGGAACTGACTTAACTGACTCAACAGCTCATCAGGAACCTTGTAAAGGATCACTACAAGTTGGAACCCGCTCCACTCGATGGCACTTAACTTGTAACTCGATGACACAAAAGATTCATGGAGAAAAGGAATTAAAAGATATTACAGTTTTCCCATGAGCCTGTGTGTTTGTAAACTGGTCTGTATGCTTTTTTCTTTTTTTCATGGGCCTATTTTTTAACATTGAAGGTTGTGGAGCTGTTCATCGTTTTCCTATTTGCATATTTTATTTTTAAGATTCAGATTTTTTCCTGACTTAGACTTGCAGTATACTGAATTATAGGTTCTGGCATCAGTTCTTAGATTTTGGCAAATAAAATACCTGTTTGTGTTGTCAAGTTGAGTCAATTCTGACCCATAGCGTCCCTGTCTGTATCCAAGGAGATACTTAATGTGTTTTAAATTCTCCTTTGCTTAAAATCAGCTCATTAAAGAATTTGAGATATTGTAGGATTGTAAGGGAAGAACATACTTGATTTTGTAAGATACCTTAATAAAGTTATTTGAATATCTGGAGATAAGATATTTGAATATCTGATGATGAGTTCAGAATTCAGTTTACAGTGAGTCAGAAGACCTGAATTCTAACTTGTGACTTCATTTATCTTATTCTCTGTGGAAAGTAAAAAAAGTTGTATAGATAAGGAGCTTCCAAACTGATTTATAAAGGCCTCCAGGAGGCTTGGGAGGAGATGGGGTTGCATATGTGAGCTTGGTTCTTGGGATGTCTTTGCTGATTCAGCTGGAACAGAATTGCTGCTAAAAATAGCTTGAATACCTTCACCTTAAGATGAATGAAAATGAAGCATTTATAGAATTTCCAGAGTGGGTGATCATACAAGTATGTTGTTAAGTGCTGTCGAGTTGGTTCTGACCCATAGCAACCCTGTATAGGGTTTCTGAGTAACAGCTGGTGAGCTTGAACTGCTGACCTTGTGGTTCAAACTGACCTTGTGGTCCAGCGCATTAACCCAAAGCACCACACCAGTGCCCTCATAAAAGTATGGTGGTGATGGTAGTGGTTGTGTGCTCTAGAGTCAGTTCTGACTCACAGCAACTCATAGTGACCCTGTACAGGGTTTCTGAGTCTGTAAATCTTTACGGAAGCAGAAAGTCTCCTCGCTCTCCTGTGGAACAGCTGGTAGTTTCGAACTGCTGACCACGAGGCTAGCAGTTGAACTTGTAGCCACTACACTACCAGAGCTCCTTCCATACAAGTAAAGAGTTGAGTAAATCTCTTTCTAGAATGATGCTTTTAATGATATTGTAGAGCTATAGAACATTTCACCTGGGGTGACATGAAATGCTAGTATCTTTTCATACTCTTAGCATATATGCTTAAATGGGACATTGACACTTTTTAAAAAATCTTAAACATAAACTTGCTGCCATCCTTTTGAATGCTAACCGAAAGGTCAGAATTCAAACCCATCAGCAATTCCTTGGGAGAAAGATCTGACCTTGACTTGGATAACAACCTTGGAAACACCTTGGGGGTAGTTCTACTCTGTCCTGTAGATTCTCTTATCAGTTTTTATTATTGAAACTTTAAAAACAGTGGCTTAATTTACTCTTATGAGAGTGTGCACCTCTCTCATATTGATCCAGTTCACCTATTCCATGATACATAAAGTAAACCCAGTTTTGACCTGGGCTATATAGTGGACAGGACTTGGATAAGAAGTTAGGATTGTAATATCGAGGAAAGCTGGGTAGACAAAGGGAAGGATAGTGTGGTCTCAGGTAAACGCGAGGTGCAGCCTAATTCATGGCATTTGGGGATAGTGTGTGTCTGTGCACTCCTCATACTGGTCTTAGCTTTTGGTCATGACAGCCAACCTTGTAATTGCCCCGTTAGTCATTGCTGTAGAGGGTGTGAAGTGGGAACTTCCTGCAACTTGTTTGCTCACTAAGGAGGAGGAGCTGTGGGTCTTCACACAGATGATGAGACAGTGCTGCAGTCATTTAGGAATTAACTAAACACTCTAAATTCTAGTTTATTACGTAGATGACATTGTTGTTAGGTGCCATTGAGTTTGTTCTCACTCATAGTGAGCCTGTACCATTCTCACAATTGTTATGTTTAAGCCCACTGTTGCTACCACTGTATCATTTCCTTGGGGGTCTTCCTCTTTTTCACTGATCCTCTACTTTACTGAGCATGATGTTCTTCTCCAGGGACTGGTCTCTCTTGATAACATGTCCAAAGTATGACAGTGTCTCATCATCCTGGCTTTTAAGGAGCATTCTGGCTGCACTGCTTCCAAAACAGATTTGTGTGCTTTTCTGGCAGTCTGTGGTACTCTTAACATGGCATATAAAATATAAAATATATTTACTATAATTTTTATTTTTTTTTATTTTACGAAAGCTCTATAAGAGGGAAAGTCAGAAGCTTCCAGTTCATACATTGTTGTTATTGTTAAGTGCCTTGGAGTCAGTTCTGACTCATAGTAACCCTATATAGGGTTTCCTAGGAACAGCTGGTAGATTTTAATCGCCAACCTTGTGGCCCAAACAGATCTTGTGGCCCAGTGTATTTTCTTGCAGCACTACACCAAGACTCCATGCACAGGTTTATTCCAAACAAAATGTGTTTAAACATGCCTTTGTGATTAGTGGATAACTGCAGACAAGTTCTCTCAGCAATACACTTGTCTCAGTCATGTTAAGGTGCTTTCCAAAAAAGGGTCCAGTCAACACAATGACTTCCAAGGGAGTCTGTGGGGCCAGTTAAATTCAAAACAGAGAGGTCAGTTCAAAAGGTTATGGCGATTGTTTTTTGGCTATTCCCGTGAGGTAATTTGGTAGATTTTCTCAAAGGACTCAACGACTATCATGGAGACTTACTAAGAATTTTTAAGAAAACAGACAAATGCATCAGTGAAAAAAAGGCCAGGAAATTTGTGCTGAGGAAATTTTTTCATCACAGTAATGTACCTGCTCATTCATCAAGGTTAACAAGGGCTGCTCTTTGAGAATTTTGTTGTGAAACTCTACCCAATATACCCCAAATCCCTGATCTTTTCCCTTTAGACTTCTTTCTGTTCCCCAAACTTAACATTTAAAAGAAATATAGTTTGAGTCCGATGAGGATGCCAAAACTGCTGTTTTGACATGATAAGATTCCAAGAATGAAAAATTCTTCAGGGAGGGGTTAGAGAGATATGGAAACACCCCCCTCAGAAGTATATAGACCTAGACGGAGGCTATGTTAGGAAACAGTAGTTTCACATTTTGATATTTTTGTTTAAGGTGCCTGTGATTTTGTAGCAATATTTTTTGACTTACCTTCGTGTTACTTCATGAATCTCAGAGCAGACTGTAATATTAAATTGTATACAAAGTACATTAGAAATTGCTGCAAAATATATCACTTTTGTTTCATCTTTACAGTCACGTGTATCTAGGCATATATAAACTTACAATAATGCGTAAATACAGTAATAATAGCTAATGTTTCTTGCTTTGTGTCAGGCACTGTGTTCCATAAGATAAATGTTTTGTCTAACTTTGTAAATATTATTTAATATTTATAGATTGGAAAATTGAAGTGTAAAAGTTTAGAGTGCTGTACCTTCCCTGAGATCACACCACTGGCAAATAGTAGAGCCAGGATTGTCAGAATGCGAAGCAGTTTTAATCATTCTACTTTGCAGCCTTCATTTATAAGTAGTCAGTCTGTATTTCATGCTAGTTTATATGTTTTGTGAAGGCAGTAACCAAGAATTTTGTCTTCTTTCACTTACTCTTCCTCCATGAATAAGAGAACAAACTTTCCATTTTCTCATAATTAATTTAGGCCAGATGCAACATACAAAGATGTCTTTTAAGTTCTAGAACATTATATTATTAATAGCTAAAGTTAATCAACCCTTCTTTTTGAATTATTTTGAGTGGGTTATTCCACAGCATTTGCTCTATACAATGTGAATAGTTGAACCTCAAATATTTGGGTTTCACCAGTAGTTTAATATAGTTTTTTTGTTTTTAATGTTGAGTTATTTATGGAACTAACTTAAAAACAAAGAAATTCCTATTAAGGGAACATGTTGCTTTCTGTGCAAAATGGAATGTTTTCTCATTATAGAAATATTATAAGTTTGGGAAATTGAAATCATAATTACTAATCATTTTCCTTTTCTTTTATATATATTTAGGTTTTGTAGGTCTGTTTAATCTGCTGCTCTTATGGCCAGGTTTCTTTTTGCTTCATTATACTGGATTTGAGGACTTTGAGTTTCCCAACAAAGTAGTATTAATGTGCATTATCATTAATGGCCTCATTGGAACAGTTCTCTCCGAGTTCCTGTGGTTGTGGTATGTACTGTTTATTGTCCTATGATTTATTCCTTTTAGTTTATGGGCTTTTGAATAGTGTATGCATTTAGATTTCTTCTGTCTTCTGATGACTCCTCCTGTATACCTTCTGCCCTACACTCTTATAAATTAGTATCAGCACCATTAGAGTGGAAATTTGGCTTGCTTTTATTTGCTTGTATGTTTGTTTTGCTTTGATTTTTAACTTCTGTGTGTCCATTGTATAGAATAATGCCTCATACATAGGAACTCAATAAATACTTAAGTGAATGAATAATTGTGAATGATATAAATGTGTTAGTGTTTTAGAAGGTGGAGTGTTATGCAAATGAAAGAGTAGTCATTATCTAATGGACACCCAAAGGTACTAGATATGTATCCCAGCCATGAATGCATGGTTCTCTTTGAGAACCTGGTGACATTGCTGAGTAGTCTGGACTCTGAGATACCTGTGTGGCTCAGAGGCTTGTTTTCTTTATTCTCAATACCTTTCATAGGGTGAGCAAGCAGTATAGGTTCTGATTAACTTGAAATGTTAGTTAGTACAGTTTTCGAATGACTGATAAGATCCTTAAAATAGTTTGAATGGGACTATCATGTATAGAGGTAGAAACTTTGCACCTATACAGCTTTTTACTATTCGATTTGTTTATACTACTTAATCTCATTCCAAGTAATGGAAACTGAAAAAGAAAAACACATTGTACTTAAACTCTTGAGTGAGCTTCGTTACATACCAATTAAGGTGGTTGTGGAATTTTCTCTTACAAAAGACTGATACAAAATAGCTTTCTTATAAAGTCTTCCAGAACTTCTCAAAATTCTGCCACACTTGTCCCCATCCCCAGTCAAGGAAATACCTTTCTTTTCTGAATTTCCTCCTCATATTTTCCTTTTAATCATATTCTCCTTTTTGTGAACTACTTACCTGTTTATCTGTTGTAGATATTTTATAGATTTTTAAATTCTTTTGTTAAACTAAAACTTTGATATCAGAATCCATTGTTGTATTCATTTTTATATCTTTCATTAGGTACATTTGTAGGTGCTCAATTTTTTTAACCAAAAAGGCAATTGAATATTATATTTCATGTATTAATATATATGATATACCCTTTTGTTCTCTTGTGATTTGATTTTTCTTGCCTCTCTCCATTCTTGGTTCAACAGTAACTAATTACCTGGTAGGAGCTCAGGTGTTTTGATTAAACTTGGTTGGTCCATGAGAAACTGTTGATTTTCAGCCATTTTTATGGTGATTTTCTAGAGTCCTGGTGTGGCACTGTGGGTTAGTGCACTAGACTGCAAAGTCAGTTTGAACTACAAGGTCAGAGGTTCAAACTTACCAGCTGCTCTTTGGAAACTATACAGGGTCACTATGGGTCAGAACCCACTCGATGGCACTTAACAACAACAACAACAAATCCTATACGTGGCTGATTTAAAATAATTATGCACTCAATGGATTCTGGGCTCCTGTTGTTGCACTGTAGGATCAGCAGTGGACTGCGAAATACAAGTTCAGCAGTTCAAACCCACCAGCAACTCCTCAGAAACACTATTTAGGATTGCTATGATTTAGAATCAACTTGGTGACATTTAACAACACTGTTTTAATATGAGATCATCTTCTCTAGTTTTCTCAGTTCAGTTAAAATTAGGGTATTTCAAAGTAAGGAATTATTACATATTTAAAAGAAATTCAATTTCTCTTTGGATATTAGACTAGAGAAGGGTTTGGTATGGTCCTTATTACATTGAAAATCACTGTGTATGTTGAGTACTTTATCTACAAATATTAATATTCTAATTTTTATAAACATCTTTATTTTTAATATGCAGATGTTATAGAATTTCTCTGTTTTCAGCAGAATTTAATATACAATTTTGGAGAATATCGAATATAAGTTTGCTATATAACTAATATCTCTGTTATATGAGATTTTTAAGTTTACTCCTTATAAAATGTATACTCCCAAAGCAATGATATAATGGTGTTTTGATATATTTTGTGCTATTTAACATTTTTTTTAATTAAAAGAATTGTTATTGTTAAGTACCACGGAGTTGGTTCTGATTCACAGTGACCATGTATAGGATTTCTGAGGATCATCTGGTGGGTTTGAATCACTGACCTTTTGGGTAGAGCAGTTCAGGTCTTATCCTAGAGCTCCACACCAGTACTGTTTACATATTATTGTTGTTGCTATTAAGTGCCGTCGAGTTAGTTCCGACCCATAGCAACCCTATATAGGGTTTCCAAGGAGCGGCTGGTGAGCTTAAACTGTTGTCTTTGTGGCTCAAAGCAACATTGCAGTCCAGTGCATTAGCCCACAGCACCACACAAGGACTCCTGTTTATATGTATATGCTGTTTTAAGTGCCATTGAGTTGCCTGTGATCCATTAAGAACCTGTGAAGGGTTTCCAAGGAGTAATATATATATAGAGAGAGAGAGGGAGAGGAGAGAGAGCGAGCGCGAGAGCGCGCAAGAGCTGGTAGCGTAGTGGTTATGAATCGGCCTGCAAACCACAGGTCAGCAATTTGAAACTACCAGCTGTTCTGCGGGAGAAAGATGAGGCTTTCTGCTCCCGTAAAGATTTATAGGCTGGGAAACCCTGTACAGGGTCACTATGAGTCGGAACTGACTCCATGACACATCACAACAACAATATATATATATATTCCTGGTGTGGTGCTGTGGACTAATGTTTCAGACTGCAAAGACGTTTGAACTGCAAAGTCAGTGGTTCAAGCTCACCAGCTGCTCCTTGGAAACCCTATACAGGGTCGCTATGGGTCGGAATTGACTTGATAGCACTTAACAACAACAACAATATATATATGTGTGTGTGTCTGTATATATATATATATATGCATTTATACATATATATATGGAGTCCTGGATGGTATTGCAGGCTAATTTGCTGGACTGCAAAGTCAGTTTGAACCACAAGGTTTGATGATTCAAGCTCACACTATTCACTCTTAGGAAATCTTATATAGAGTCACTATAGGTCAGATCCAACTCAGTGGCACTTAACAACAACAAATATGTGTGTATGTATGTATATAATTAAAAGAATAATACATATAAAAGTGTCCAAAGGATTTATAAGACAGGGAAATCTTTCTACCCCAAATTTTCTATTCATTTTAACCAGAAGCAACTACTATTAACTTCTAAGGCATCTAAACAGTTTTTGTAGCTACCAAAGTATGTAACTCCATTAATTTTTTTTTTTTGAACGGCTACATACTATTCCTGTCCATTATGTAAAAATGGACATGTTTAACAACTTTTTTTTTATTGCTACACATTCTAAGTTTCTACTCTTTTGCTAGTGTCGCACTGTAGGATAAGCACTTTACTACTAACCTCAGGGTCAGTGGTTCAAACCCACCAGTTATTCCTAGGAAACCCTATATGGGGTCACTATGAGTCAGAACCGACTCTACGACGCTTAACAACAGCTGCAGTCTTTTGCTTGGTGTCTTAGTCTGGCACTATAGGATAAGCACTGGACTGCTAACTGCAAGGTCAGTGGCTCAAAGTACCAGCCTTTTCCTGAAACCCTATACAGGGTTGCTTTGAGTCGGAACCTACTTGACAGCATTGAACAGCAACTCAGCAATCTTTTACTTTGTATAATATTTCACTGGACATTCTCCTATATGTGTTTGCATATTATACAAGTATTCTTACATAATGTAGGTATATGATAAATACCTCTAAGTGAGAAAGACTGAGTCAAGACATGTTGTTGGTAGGTGCTGTCGAGTCAGTAGTGACCCTATGCACAGCAGAACGAAACACTGCCTGGTCCTGCATTAAAATCACAGTCTTTGCTTAAATCCATTGCTGCTGCCACTGGGCCAGTCCATCTTGTTGGGGACATAGTGGCCTTTAAAATTTGGTAGATAATTGCAGAATTATTCTTAAGAGAAGCAGCATAGTTTATATTTCCAACTGTATATAAGTATGTCCACTGTTAAATAGTTAAATTTGGATGCTCAAAGCCATACTTTATGGTCATGTTGTTGTTGTCAAGTGCCGTCGAGTTGATTCCGACCCATAGCAACCCTGTATAGGTTATGGTCATAGCTTTATCCGTACTAGGATAGATTTTTCAGGACCTTGCAAAGCTGGATTTTTCCAATATTCCTGTACTCTTGCCTTTAAGAGTGCTTTTTGATATTTGCTGTCAAGTTGATTCTGACTTCTAGTGACCACATATGTACAGAGTAGAACTGTTCCATAATAGAACTGTTGCACACATCATGGCCTTTCTGAGCCAGATCACCAGGCCTTTCTTCTGAGTCTCCTCTGGATGAGTTTAAACTGGTAAACTTTTTGACAAGTAGTTGAAAACGTAAATGTCTTGACATCCAGGGACTCCCATTAACTCATTACCAGTTAAGTTAATCAAATTAAGCTGTGGGTTAATGCGCTGGACTGCAAAGTCATTTGAACTATGAGCTCAGCAGTTCCAGTTTGCCAGTGGCTCCTCGGAACCCTATACAGGGTTGCTATAGATCAAACCAACGTGACAGCACGTAACAAACAATAGCCACCTCAAATTCTAGATAGTGTTGATAACTCAAACAGATATAAGAAATATATCTCTATATAGCTTACACTTTTGTTATAGTATTCTGTTGGAAATGTCTAGGAACACATGGAGAGAGTCCCTTTTATTGCAAGGGCAGCATTATCAATCCTAACACATACTGAGCCTGCATTTACTTACCTTTAGCTTCCATGGGTTTGTGGTCCTAATTATATGCATTATGATTTTATTGTGCGCTATAATTTTTTTTCATGTTATACACCAAAATTATTAGACTTTCAAAATGACTTTTCTGTTTCCATTTGATGCATTTTACCTCAGTTTAAGCTAAATAATATTAAATGCAGATTGATTGTTCAAATTTTGATTCTAACATTGATAGTTAAAGATGAAATAAAAATGAAGAATTTAGTTTTTAGTTAGAACAGTTGCTAGAAAAATGGAAGACAACAAGGAAATAGCCCTTAAAAATGTTGCTCTTTCTGTCTCATAGTAAACTAAACTAAGGAAAAACAAAGACTATTAATTTTGATGAGAGTAACATGTTTTTGCTTTGGTGGTAGAACCACGTGTTGGCTTGTTGTTTAAGTACTGTGGAGTCGGTTCTGACTCATAGCAACCCTGTACAGGGTTTCCGAGGCTGTAAATCTTTACGGGAGCAGAAAGCCTCATCTTTCTCCCGTGGAGCAGCTGGTAGTTTCTCACTGCTGACCTGGAGGTTAGCAGCCCGATTCGTAACCACTACGCTACCAAAGCTGTGCTGTTATTCGATTCCTGGTGTGGCACTGTAGGATCAGGATTGGACTGTGAAATACAAGTTCAGCAGTTCAAACCCACCAGTTGCTCCTTGGAAACCCTATACAGGGTCGCTATGAGTCTGAACTTGACAGCGCGTATCTGTTATTATCTTGTATTTTAATGAAACTGTTTCCTTTGTTGGCTAATTATCATTATCACAAAGCTCTATGAATGTTATTCGACAGTATTTATAAAACTTTAATAAAATAAAATGTATGCACTTGAAGTTGAATATAATTTGCCAGCACATCTTGATAACAGGATCAAGTACTTTGAACTTTTTGTATTTGTATTTATATATTTGAATTTTTAATATTTGAAGAGAAGCTTATAGAATCTTGGTAAATATTATTTGGTATGTTTCAATGTATCCTAAGGTTTTCTTTTTGCTCTTGATCAAACATGTATTATTGTATAGTCTTTGATGGGTTTTGTTGGCTTTTTTTTAGGTCCTTTAATTTTTTGGATATGGAAATGTGCATTTTCTTTCTTTTCTCTTTTTTTCCTCAGGGGCTGCTTTCTTACCTCATCATTGATAGGCACACTTGCACTAAGCCTCACAATACCTCTGTCCATAATAGCTGACATGTGTATGCAAAAGGTAAGGCAAGCACCTTATTAAATATTTTAGGTATGCTGTTAAAATATAGCTAATGAACAGTAAGGGATATGCTAAATAATGAGGGATAAGACCATGCATCATACTTATTTATGCCTTCTTCCCAAGGTCTTACTACATATAGATACAAAAAATACCAAAGAAATTGATAATGTCTTAAATATTTAGCTGTTCAACTTTTATTCTGAGTTTATCAATTAAGGGATTTATCCGTAGTTATGCAGTTTTTAAGTCAGTAATACAGAATAGTAATATGTTTTATACAGCATGTTTAAAATTAAAAAAAAAAGAAAAGAAAAAGCCATCAAGTCATTTCCAAGTCACATAGCAACCCGATACAGAGTTTACAAGACTGTAAATCTTTATGAGAGCAGATAGCTTCATCTTTCTTCTGTGGAGCTGCTGGTGGGTTTGAACCACTGAGCATGTAGTTAGCAACCCAGTGATGTTTTGTTTTGTTTTGTAGGATTAACTTCAAAGGTTTCTTAATACTATGCTTGTATAAGGGATTTCAAAAAGTTTGTGGAACTTTTCTCATATCTTTTCATTCCATTTTTTCCCCATGGACTTTGAAGCCCCTTGTATTACTACAAATGCTGTGTTGTTTCTCAGTGAATGCTTATTTCTGTCCAGACACAGCAGGTGCTCCTCTCCTCTTTGAAATTCTGGTCCAGATGCAGGGATTCTTATGACAATATTGGTAGTGATAAATAACATGGTAGTAAAAAGAATCTGAGGTGTCCTTCGCAGCAGTCTAGAAGGAAAATCTTCTTCTGTGTTTCCAGAGATAGGGAGAAAGAGAGATCCACCACTGACTAATGTTGAAAAGTGTAGAGCAGCTGTTTATCACTCAGTTTAGTATTTGCAAACTTTTAATTCCAAGGACTAAATAACAGATAGGTGTGTGTATTTGTTTATATATACATTTTGCTTTGAAGAGGGAAATATTGAAAGCCCAAAGTTTGCAATATGAGAAGTTAGAACTGGATTTTTAAAGCTAGTTTTCTTTAGGTCTTTGTGCAGTTTTTCTCTGGGATTTATACCTTTATTTAAAAGACTTCAAGGAGCAGCCTGGTAGTCCTGTAGGATAAACACTGGACTGCTAATCATAAAATCAGTGATTTAAACCCACCAGCAGCTTCACAGATGATAGACCAGGCCGTCTACTTCTGTTAGATCATGCAGTCTCAAAAACCCTATATAAGCCACTAGCTGGTGGAATTGACTCCGTGGCAGTGGGTGTACTGATACTTAACTTTGTTTTATAGTACAGTGAATTGTCTATCAAGATTAAAAAATGAAGATCTTCTTAACTGAGAATTAAATACCATGCATTTTAAAGAATGTGAACATTGTAGAACATACCCGACATTGAAATGTACACATCATTAGATTATGTTACAGACTTAAATTATATGTAGTCCCTATCTACATCTTAAGACCATTGCTCTAGGGAAGGTGCATATTTAAGAATTCTGGAAGAATGATATATAAATTCACTTTTACTATACTGGTATTTAAAAAATCAACTTTCATAGATTTTTTGAAAATTAAAAGTCAATTGTAGGGATTTTTTTAAAAGAGGAATTATCACAGGGGATTCAATTTTATTCTGTGTTGTATGATTTATCTATTCAAATATTTTAAAATAAGGGCAAGTTATACAAGAAAAGCGAGGCTGCCTGTTAGTACTCTGGGCCTGCGGGAGGGAGGCACCTGGAAAAAGTAGCAGGTGTCCTCAAGGACTCAAAGAAACATGATGGGAGTACTTTTCACTTTCAAGGGTCTTAACAGCCGAAAATAGTTTCTGAAATTTTAGCATTTATTGACATCAATTATGATGAATCCCTGATGATATTCAGATTTACATTCACATAGATTCAAGAATTAGGTTTTGTTGTTTATTTAGGCAATTTTCTTTTATTATAAATATCTTGCTTTTTAAAAATAGCCTTGTTAGTTGATTGGAAAGCAAGTTATAAGCTGTTTATTATTTGTTGTTGTTAAGTGCTGTCGAGTTGATTCTGACCCATGGAGACCCTGTATAGGGTTTCCAAGGAACAACGGGTGAGTTTGAACCACTGACCTTGCAGTTTGAACGACTTTGCAGCCTGCCACATTAGCCCACAGTGCCACACATTATGGCAGTACATAAATTGCTACATTGTTAAAACTGAACTTTGCCTTTAAAAGTCATCCAGAGCTTTTATCTACTTCTATATGCTGCACTGTCACATATTTTAAAGTTCACTTTTATTCGCTTATGAAACAGGATTTTTAGTTTAATTTTGGAAAAGAAAATTCTAACTGCATCTACATTGTAAAACCTCATTTGTTAAGTTTTCCCTGTTTTTTTCTTGTCTTTGTTCATTTAAAGGTTTCTCTTTTTTTTTTTGTAGATTGTAGATTCTGGCAAATATTCCAAGTATATTGTATTTCAATAATTTGATAACTATATGAAGGCTTTTCTTTTTCTTTTAATGAGTGCTTTGTTCCTGGGCTAGTGTGTGTATGTGTATGAGAATAAGGCATAAGTGTTGCTACTAGGGCTCCAGTTCATACATGCATGGGTTTATTCCAAACAAAACAGGTTTGAACATACCTGTGAGTGGATATCTGTAGAAGGTTCTCTCAGTAATACGTGAACATTTGTCTTAGTTTCTTTAAGATGCCTTCAAAAATAAATCCAATATAAATAGTGGTTTCTGAGGGGATCTACTGATCCAGTTAAATTTTTCACGGAGAGGTCAGCTCAGAAGGTTATGGCAACTATTTTTGGATTTGCAAAGGATTACTGTTGATAGATTTTCTTGAAGGACACAGGACAATCCCAGGGGCTTATTATGAAAAAATTTTAAGAAAATTGATAACTGCATTGGTAAGAAAAAGGCCAGGGAAGTTGCATCAGAAAACTTTCTACCATGACAAAGCACCTGCTCTTTAATATCCTGGCACTTTAGACTTCTTTTTGTTCCTCAAACTCAAAGAACCTTTGAAAGGCACCTGATTTGAGTGCCTTGCAGACTGCCATTTTATGGTGTAAATGGAAGAGAGCAGAATTCTTCAGGCAAGGGTTCAAGAGAGATGGAAGCAGTGTGTAAACCTAGATGAAGGATGTGTGAAGAAGCAATAGTTCCACATTTGGAGGTCTTTGTTTAATAAAGGCTTCTGTGGTTTTGTTGGATTCCTGGTGTGGTGCTGTAGAATAAGTACTGAACCACAAGGTCCGTTTGAACCACAAGATCAGTGGTTCAGACTTACCAGCTGCTCCTCAGAAACCCTATATGGGGTTGCTTTGAGTCTGAACCAACTCGACCGCACTTAATAGCAACAACAATGATTTTGTAACAATACCTTTTGACTAACCCTTGTATTTGACATTTAAGACATATTAAAAGTTGCCAGAGTCATTCTTGAGTTACTCATGGTGAGTCCCTCTTAAAAGACATTGTTTTGTAGAATCCCTTACCCTAATCATGCTACAAAATAAAGTAGTATATGTTTTCCACCAGAGGGAGCATGGCCTAGGAATCTAAATCTTTGTTTTTAAGACTCAGAGAGTAAACACAATTTTCTTTTCTTACTTTAAAGACGTTGCTGTTATTGTGGATGTCAGTTCTCACTCAAAGCAATCCTGTATAGGGTTTCCAAGACTGTAAATCTGTTTATGGACCAGAAAGCCACATTTTTTCCCCGAGTAGTTGTTGGCAGGTTTGAACTGCTGACCTTATGGTTAGTAGTCCAATAATTATCCTAAAACACCACCAACACTCTCCATTTTAAAGTTAGGAGTTTCTATTTTCTCATAAGGTGAATCACCAATATGTTAAATGTACGTTAGTCAGTGAAGACTTCTTTGTATTGTTTTGTTTTTACATTAGTACAGATAGTTTTAATATTATAATTTCTATTAAAATGATGGGCTTCTGAGGAGCAGCTGGTGGGTTTGAGCTGCCAACTTTATGGTTAGCAGTCCAGTGCTTATCCTATAGCACCACACCAGGATTCTCATTTATATAACAGAATTTTATAAAATATCAATTCATTTTTGAAGATGATTTCAGAAACTGAGGGGGAGGGATAGCAATGAACAGTAAAGAAGAAATGAATGAAATAGAATGTAAGATAAAAACTTAAATTTTATAGTGGATATTTCTGTCCTTGGGTGTATACTGTACTCAACAAATAAAAAACATGCCTTCTTACTTTTGGCTATTCTCCAGGCAAGAATTATTATTTGTTATTAATTTGATGCAAGTGAATTTAACTGTAAATTATAGTTCTGAATATTTATATTTAATAATATACTTAATATATCGCAAATGCTCATATTTTTCATTATGTTTTTTTAAAACATATTTTTTAAAACAAATGGAAATCTTAAAGGGGAAATTTTACTTAGGATATAAATGCCGATTTTTTTTTTCTTCTTCTTCTTTTATGTTTTAGGTGCAGTTTTCTTGGTTATTTTTTGCAGGTGCTGTCCCTGTATTTTTTTCATTTTTTATTGTAACTCTGCTATGTCATTATAATAATTGGGATCCTGTGATGGTGGGAATCAGAAGAATTTTTGCATTTATATGCAGAAAACATCGAATTCAGAGGTAAGTTGCTTTCCTTTATAGAGTTTTTAAAAATAATGTTGCTAAACCAACTGGAAATCGTATCCTGTTGCCTCATGTTTTAGAGACTTTTGTGCAGGACTATTGAAGGAGTTATAATTTATTATATCCTATACAAGATAAAAATAAAATAATTTCTCAGCTTATGGGTGAAATGATAGTTTCTTTATAATCACTTTAAAAAATTTTTATTCTGCTGTCAAGACCTAAATGATTAATATGTTATTTTGCTGTAATGAATTTAAATATGGAAAATATTTATTGGTTTAAACATAATTCATAAGAAAATATGATAGCATTGCTTGTAATTTTCTTCTTGTAAGTACTTTTTCAGGAGAAAAACTTTTATACTTCAAAATGAACCCAAGACAAGTTATTGGGAAATCTTGCCCTGTCTTGTCTCTGCTATTAATCTTCAAGGATCTGTTTCATCTCTAAAGGTTTTTGTTTTGTTTTATAAAGAGTTCCAGAAGACAACGAACAATGCGAGAGTCTCATTTCTATGCACAGTGTTTCTCAGGATGATGGAGCAAGTTAGCTATTGCCTATCACCCAGGTTTGTATGTGAACTGGCAGTAGTGTTGAATAATGTTCTTAACTCTTAAAATATTCAAGTATAAAGTTGGTTTTTTATAATTAGTTGTTTGAGAAGCAATTTATCCTAGAGGTTAAATGCAAATCTCTAGATTCAAACTGAGTTCTAATTTTAGCTTCTCCAGTACTAGTTAGGTGACCTTGTTCAAGGTTTACCTCTGTGCCTCAATTTTGTTATTTTTAAAATAAAGTTTATAATAGAACTTCTGTTATCAGGTTGATAGAATCATTTACTATTTATTAAATTAAGAGTACATACAAGAGGGCTTAAAAAAAGTTTGTGGAAAAATAGAAAAAAAGATAATGGAATTTTCCACAAACTTTTTGAAATCCCTTATATAATAATTATGGCTCATATTAAATGGTCAGTAAATTTTAGCTATTTCCTTTATTCATACTAAGGATGATCATTTTATTTAATGTACTACAGAAAATTTTTTCTCTCTGGTTATAAAAGTACTTGAAGTTCAAGAAAAATATATTGTTTTGTTATATGTACATTCTTTTTATATGTGTGTGTATATGTTTTGCATAACTAGCCCAATTGTTTGTATTTATTCACTTAATAATGTTTCAAAAGTGTTTCATCACTTTCTAACTCTCAGAAGCACTATATTTTTAATAACTCTTACCTGACAGAAAGAGTACCTGGGGATTTAGTGATGTGATGGATAAATGCTTGAAATAAATCCATTGTATTTCTTTGACAGTTACAAAGTAATTATTTAGAATGAGAGAGTACCATCATTTCCTGTGATTCTGGAGATTCTGGTTCTTTTTCACCAAGATATCTTTAGGCAGTTTTCTTCATATTGAAGTGCCTGGTGATTGCGGCAGGACTTCCTCTCCTCACCTAGAACATTTACAACTCCCGGTAACTCCTTGCACTCATAAGGGTCTTGAAGCTGAAGTTTTCTTAGCTTCATGATGAAGCCACTTCTAACCATAAGCTGCAGAAGAAAGATGAGGCTTTCTGCTCCTGTGAAGATTTAAAGCCTTCAAAGCCCTATACAGGGTCACTGTGAGTCAGAACCGACTCCATACCACTTACTAGCAACAGCCACCTTAAGCCAATCATCTGAGTCTTCTTTTCTTTGGCAGGTCATCTTTTGGTTTCGTGTTCATTATGACATTTACATATTTACATAGTTTTAAGAGCTATATGAAGGGACTTCAAAAAGTACATGGAAAAATGGAATAAAAAGATAATGGGATTTTCCCACAAACATTTTGAAATGCCCTCATAAGTTTAAAGGAGTTAAACCACACAGTTATCTATGTCCTGCATAGTTGTCTATGTTGTCATTATTTTCCCAGTAAGGATGTCACTTCAAAGTCTTCACTAACTATTCTGAAATGTATTTCTCAGTCTCAAAGTTCATGTTCATATTTCTAGTTTAGGCATTTTCTATTGACTTTGCTCTCTGACAGTTTATGTCAAGGTAATTGCTCCTCTGCACCTGCCCTTCGTGCCTTATCATGCTGCGGGAGTTAGTCCGTAAGCCTTGATAGAGCCATATTCATTGGTTACATGTTTAGACAACATGAAAGACTCTGCAGTTCCTTTCCCTGAATATTTTGTTGTTTTTGGAGTTGACCCCTTCCCCACCTCATACCACTTGCTCTTTCAAGTTTTTGTTATAGATAGTTCAATCCTTAACTCCCTTGTCCACTCTGAGAACATGAGACCATATAAGATCATAAGCCTATTTCATTTCCTTGATGTACTTACCACCTGAAATTTTCTGATCTGCTCCAAAACGAACTGGTGGTTCTCCAGCCTACTACAATAGCGGTTGTCTTAAGTTCTCTCTTCACCATCATTCTTTGCCTCTGGCTTATGTAATATGAGTGTAAGTTAAACAGTATTGCTACTAGGGTGTGGCACTGTCGAATAAGCACTAGACCAAAAGGTTGGCTTGAACTGCAAGGTCGGCAG
Source organism: Chrysochloris asiatica (assembly GCF_000296735.1). Classification (NCBI taxonomy): domain Eukaryota; kingdom Metazoa; phylum Chordata; class Mammalia; order Afrosoricida; family Chrysochloridae; genus Chrysochloris; species Chrysochloris asiatica. The sequence continues at coordinate 36,194,521 of NW_006408530.1, read as the reverse complement.
TTCAAACTCACCAGTGGCTCCTTTGAAACCCTATACAGAGTCACTGTGTGTCAGAACTGACTCAACAACACTTAACCACCAACCACACTGGGTTCCAGTTCATACATAAAACCCAAAACCCACTGCCATTGAGTCATTGCTGACTCAGAGTAGAATTGCGCCATAGGATTTCCAAGGCTGTCAAATTTCATGGAAGCAGAAAACCTCACCTTTCTCCCACAGGTGGCTAATGAGTTTGAACCACCAATTCTGTGGTTAGCATCCCAATGCTGAGCCCACTATGCTACTAGTTCATACGTGTATGGATTTACTCCAAAGAAAATATGTTTTAAATGCCTCTGTAATCAGTGGATGACTGCAGGCAAGTTTTCTCAGTAATACACATAACAACAACAAGTTGTTGTTATGTGCCATCAAGTCGGTTTCTACTCATAGGGACCATGTATAGATTTTTTAAGGAGTGGCTGGTGGGTTTGAACTGCTGACCTTGGAGTTAGCAGTCCAGTGCTGACCCTACAGTGCCCACACTAGGACAGAGAATAGAAATTCCACTTTTAGAAGACCTTGTTGTTGTTAAGTGGCATGGAGTTGGTTCCAACTCATAGCGACCTTGCATAGGGTTTCTGAGGCTTTAAATCTTTGTGGGAACAGAAAGTCTCATCTTTCTCTTGTGGAGCAACTGGTAGATTTACAACATTGAGCTGTGGTTTGAAGTCCAGTGCTTATCGTATGGAGCCACTCCTCCTAGACCTATATGGAGGACAAGTTAAAAAACAATCGTTTCACGTTTTGATATTTTTGCTTAATAATGGTTTTTATGAGTGGAGTCCTGGTGTGCCGCTGTAGGTTAATGTACTGGACTGCATGGTTGGTTTGAATCACAAGGTTGGCAGTTGAAGCTCACCAGTCACTCCTTGGAAACCCTATACAGGGTTGCTCTGAGTCGGAACCGACTCAGTGGCCCTTAACAACAACACTGAGTGTTTAGCAATACTTTTGTACGTACCCTCATAGAGCCACAGTTTTTTGGACCCTGTGTCTTGTCATTATTGATTTATGCTGTTTCGTTTCAGCCCTCTTCAGGTAGCTTCCTAAGGAAAAGAGCATGAGGTTTTTTGTTTGTTTTTTAAATTTATTTTGCTGTAGAGAATGTATGCAGCAAAACATCTACCAATTCAGTAGTTTCTCCATGTATCACTTAGTAGGTAGTATTGTTTACGTTCTTCAAGTTGGACCACACATTGCAGGTTTTCTCCTGTTATTTACTCTCTGTCTTCCTCAAAACGAATTGTGCCTTGGATGGCTGCTTGAAAGTCTTTGTAAGAACCCAGATATTGCAACAAATTTGGAAGTAAAGCAGAAGCACCAGACATGTTATTAGAGGCGACTTAACTGGAATGGCCGATGAACCCTCCAAACCAAGGAACCAAAGCCCAGGAGGTTTTGGCTTGTACATAAATAAGCAGCTTCAGCAGCTCCTGTTCTTTTATAGCTGTTGTAAATGTATCTATCATACAGCTTTTGCCACTTCAACTTTTAACAGGTGTATAACACATGGACAGCAATTGTAATAATCAACTGTGTAACCTTATCCTTAAAAATGGGCAGTTTTCCCATCACTGTTAACCCTCTTTTTCTTTTTTCTCCTGCTCCTGGTAACCATTCATAAGCTTTGTTCTCTGCATATTTGCCCTTTGTCTTTTTATATAACTAAGGTCATACAGTATTTGAGTTGTTTCACTAAGCATAATGTCTCCAAGCACCATCCATATTGTAGCATGTATCAACACTTCATTCCTTATAATGACTGAGTAGTTATTCCTTTGTATGTATTTGCCAAATTTTCTTTATCCATTCATCTCTTGGACATTTAGGTTGGCTACCGTGAACAGTAGTGCAATGAATATTAATGTACAAGTCTCTATTTGGGTTTCTGCTCTCCAGTCTTTTGGAGTGCAATTGCTGGGTCTTACGACAGTCTGGTGTGGTGCTGTGGGTTAATGCTCCAGACTGCAAAGCCGTTTGAACTGCAAGGTCGGCAGTTCAAGTTCACCAGCCAAACCTTGGAACCCAACGCAATGGCACTTCACAACAACAACAATGGTAGTTCTATATTTAGTGTTTTGAGAACCACCATTTTGTTTTCATAATGGTTGTACCATTTGTATTCCCACCAGCAATGGAAAAGAGTTCCAGTTTCTCTAGATCCTCTCCAATATCTGTTGTTTTCTTACTTTGTTTTGTTTCATTTTTAGCCATCCTTTGTTACTGTTGTTAAGTGCCACCAAGTTGGTTTTGACTCATACTGACCCTGCATAGGGTTTCCTAGGAACAGCTGGTGAACTTGAACCACTGACCTTGATGTTCAAACCAACTTTTCAGTCTAGCGCATTAACCCACAGCGCCACACCAAGATTGTCTAGCCATCCTAGTGGGAGTGAAATGGAATCTCATTGTGGTTTTGATATTTGCGTGTCTCTAATGGCCAGTTAGGAGTCCTGGTGTGGCACTGTGGGTTAATGCGCCATACTGCAAAACTGTTTGAACTGCAAGGTCAGCAGTTCAGGCTCACCAGCTGCTCCTCGGAAATCCTATACAGGGTTACTATGGGTCAGAACCAACTCGATGGCACTTAACAACAACAACAGCAACAATGGCCAATTATGTTGAATAACTTTTCTGTGTTTGGTGACCATTTGAATGTCCTTTTTGGTAAAATGTCTATTCAAGTTCTTTGTCCATTTTATGATGAGTTATTTTCTTTTTGTTGTTAACCTGTCAAACTTTTCTATATTTTGGTTATTAGATCCTTATCTGATATTTGGTTTTTGAAGATATTCGTCCCATTGATAGCTTGTCTTACCACTTTTTTGGCTAAGTGTTTTGATGAAAAAGTTTTAAATTTCTACGAGGGCCCCATTTGTTTATTTTATCTTTTGCTGTTTGTACTTTTGTTACTAGATAATCTAGTTGTTAAAAGCTAGGCCCTGCATTTAAGATAAATTTATTTTGCTATTCACCTAATTTATGGACTCCTGGTGTGGTACTGTAAGGTCAACACTGGACTGCTGACTACAAGGTCGGCAGTTCAAACCCACCAGCTGCTCTTCGGAAACCCTATACAGGGTTGCTATGAGTTGATGGCTGTCAACACCAACGACATACACCTTTTTTATAGTTTGGCTATAAATGGAATTCTAAACTGGAAATCATTCTTCAGATTTTCCAAGGCATTTTCCAGAGTTGCTGTTTAAAAATGCCTTTCTGATTCAGGACTCTTTGCATATATCTTGTCATTTTGTTTATCTGTTTTCACCACCCATCCGCTACACCGCTCACCCTTCTTCCTGGGAATTTAGAGAATCTGCTTCTGTGCTGTATGAAATTTCACAATGAAAATATTCATGAAACAAGCACAGACTTTGTAAGTACTGGCTCACTAGCCTCCTAGTACATTGTCAGAAAAAAAGAATATTAAGATAAATGATATGTGTTCAGCACTGAAAATTAATCAAATAGCCACAATGTCATTTATAAAAGATTCTGCTCAAATTTCACAATGGACTGCAATTTGAGTTAAGATGTGTCTTCAGGGAGATCTACCTCATAGTGGGCAATTGATGGGCCTGAAAGTTTAGAAACTTACATCCTTTCAGTCTGAAAAATTTTCCTGATTATTTATTTGATCATTTCTTCTCCAGTTTTTTTTTTTTTTTTTTTCCTCTCTTCTTTCCTAATGAAAGAGCTATTGTTTGGATGTATACCTTTTGGACTGTTCTAAATTTATTTTTCCTTTTATATTTTTCTGTTCCATTTGCCTTTTCATTGTACTTCCTGGTGGTGTTGTGGCTTAGGTGTTGGGCTTCTATCCATAAGTCTGGTGGTTCAAATCTGCCATCTACTCCAAGGAAGAAAGATGAGGCTGTCTACTTTTGCAAGGGTTTACAATCTCAGCAATCCAGTATACATGGAAATTGATGGTTTTGTTTAGTTTCATACTTCCTAGGACCTTCGACTGTATCTTTATAGTTATAATAAAGATAAATTTTTATTCATTTTTTAGCTTTTCATTTATTTCTGCTATCATAGCTTTGAGGAGCCCTGGTAGTACAATGATTAAGTGCTTGGCTGTTAATTGAAAGCTCAGTGATTCAAACCCATCTTCTGCTTTGCAAGAGAAAGATGTAGAGTAGCAGACTGTCACTGTGAATTCGAGTTGACTCCATGGCTTTTGGTTTCAGTGTTTTATCCTAGTATTGAAGGAGCTCTAGTAACATAATAGTTAAATGCTTAGCTACTCACTAAAAAGTTGGAGGTTTGAGCCTACCAGCTATTCTGAAGGAGAAAATACCTGGTGGTCTACTCACATAAAGATTGTTGTTGGTAAGTGCTGTTGAGTTGGTTTCCATTAATAGCGACCCTGTGTATAACAGAACAAAGAACAAAGCACTGCTTTGCAGCATCCTCATAGCCATTGCTCTTTAAGCCCATTGTTGCAACCACTATGCCAGCCCACCTCCTAAAGTCTTCCTCCTAATGACTGACCCTCTGCTTTATCAAGCATGATGGCCTTCTCCAGAGACTAGCTGGGCCCTCGTGGAACATGTCCAAAGGTTCCAAAGTAAGTGAGATGAACTCTCACCATCTTTGCTTACAAGAAGCATTCTGTCTGTACTTCTTCCAAGACAGATTGTTCATTCTTCTGGCAGTCCATGGTATATTCAGTATTCTACGCCAACACGATAATTCAAATGCAGCACTTCTTCTGTCTTCCATATTCATTGTATGCTTTCACACAAATTTGAGTGAGTGAAAATACCATCGTCAAGTGTACTTTAGTCTTCAAGGTGACATCTTTGTTTTTTTTAACACTTCAAAGAGATCTTTTGCTGCAGAGTTGCCTGATGCAGTATGTCATTTGATTTTTTGATTGCTGCTTCTCTGGGTATGAAACCCTATAGGGCAGTTGTACTCTGTCAGTCATATAGGGTCACTATGCATTGGCATCAACTCGACAGCATAGAGTAACAATAATCATAGTATGAAGTTTTAAGAATACATTTTAGTCTCTTAAAACTCCATTTTTATAGCATATTTTCTCAGGAGTCCTGACATGGCACTGTAGAATAAGCACTGGACTACAAGGTCAGTTTGAACCACACAGTCTGCTGTTCAGAATGACCAGCTGCTCCTCAGAAGCGCTGTATAGGGTCACTATGAGTGGGAACTGACTTGGCAGCACTTACAACAATATTTTTCTGGTGTGATATTTTCTTGTTTTTTTCTCAGTGTGACTTTATTTTCTGTACATTACTCCCAAGTTTTGCTTTATTTTGCATGCGTCTCTCAACTACCTGGTGATGCATGGTTCTTGTTTGTGCTGTGAGTGAGTGGCACACAAACAGGCTACCGGGAAGCTCGTGGAGTGAGTGGGCCATGTCTGTTGAGGACGTCTGTAAGGATGGTCTGTCTGGGCTGCTGCCATACAGAACTCCTGATTAGCAGTACCTTTAAATGATCAGATCAGACCTTCAGCTTTCTGCCTGACTATCTACATTCTGGACTAATGGTATGGCACTGTAGGACCAGCACTCTTCTATGAACCATAAAGTCAGCAGTTTAAACCCATTGGCTGCTCCTCGGAAACCCTATACAGGATCCCTATGGGTCAGATTGGATTCATTGGCTCTTAACGACAACAATAAAAACCTACATTCTGGGAGAGGGGAACAAAAAATGCTGGGCGTGTCATGTACATTTTGGCTTGCTCTTCCTGTTTTCAGTAGGAAACTCCTACACATACAGTTATGCTTCAACCCAGAGACCATCTGTTAGCGTTCCTTTTAGAGAATATGAATCTTTTTACTGGTTCTTGTCTGACCAGCTGTAAAAAAGTAAGGGGGAGGGTATGTGAGTTCTAACAGCTTTTTCTATAGACTTTGTAACAATTTTCTACTTCTCCTTGCCAAAAGGAATGTCTTGCTTTCTCCATTCCTAGCTAAATCAGCTGCTATTCTGTTGTTTTCTCTGATCTTCTCGTAGTCCATATGGTTTATTCCTTTTTAAATACCTGAAATTTAAGGGAACATGTGGATCTAAGTATGTGTTACATATCCTAATCTCTAGGTCTGTGTGGTGCTGTAGGATAAGCACTGGACAACAAGGTCGGTTTGGAGGTTCCAACCCACTAGTAGTTCCTCGGAAACCCTATACAGAGTAGCTCTGTACAACGCCTGGGTTTATAATCCCATTTGGAAATGGGCTGCCTTTGTTTTATTAATGAGACAGGATTTTTTATAGGGTATTGTTGATGTTATTTAGTGCCCTCTAGTTGGTTCCGAGTCATAGTGACCTTGTATAGGGTTTTCAAGGAGCAGTTGGTGGATTTGAACCAGCAGTCTTGGAGTTCAAACTGACCTTGTGGCCAATGCTAATCCTACAGCACCATCTTTTTGAGATATAAAAGCCAACACAGGAAAAGAAAGATGTCAAGTCACACATAGGTCTTCCAGGAGCAGAAACTCAACGAGACAAAGAAAGACCTTGCATCAGAGTCAACAGAAAGAGAAAGTCTTCCGTTAGAACCAGCACCACCCTGAGTTCAGATTTCTATCCTTCTGAACTATGAGAACTTGACTGGGAACCACAAGATTGGTGGTTCAAGCCCAGCAGCCACTCCACAGGAGAAAGATGAGGCTTTCTGCTCCTGCTAAGATATACAACCTCAAAAAATCCTATACAGGGTCACTATGAGTTGGAACTGACTCAAACTACGAGAAAAAAAAAAATTCAATTTGTTGAAGCCATCCATTTGTGGTTATTTTTGTTTTAACAGTACTAGATAACTGAGGGACACACACAGAGTAATTTGCATTTTTAATGATGTAACTTATGCACTTTGTATGTAGCCTGTGCATTATTCCCATACTCACACTCCTAACACCTATCTTCAGTGTATTTAGAAATGAAAACCAGGTGAAAGGGAGATAGTGAAAACTCTAGAACATGGTTTACAGTCAACTAGAGTAGAACACAACAGAACAGGTTTGTCAGGAGTCTTTGTGTTGACCAGGATAATGCTGGAGTATACCAAAATCAAACAGTGCTGTTATGCAATCTTTATATATAGTGTTAAATGTCAGTCTTTGAAATTGTTAATACTCACTGCCAGTGCAAGTACCCAGTTGTTATGTACTATGAATGATGTTAAGATTGGTTGCTTTTTTAAAATTAAAAAATTATAATCTAATGGTATTTTTTTACTGTTTTTTTTTAGCTTGATAATGGAACTTTATGAGCGGAGAGACAATCTCTGGGAAGTTTCTGTAGAAAAATGTTTCAGTGCCTAGTCTGAAAATTAACGGTTTCAGTTCTTTGAAACTCTGAAGTATATTTTGCTCCTATCTGTTTTCTTCATTTTCATACTGAAATACTTTACTGTGTAGCTGTCAGTGTATCACTACAGTGATAGGGCGTTCCAGGCCACAGTCCGTCTAAAGGACCAACCTGCCTTAGACATCTCAAGGAATTCAGCAGAGGAGATCGTTTGAACTAATCAACGTTCTAGAGATTTTATTTTCCCATATTTGTTAAATGCTGGACTATATAATAAAAATGGTGTCAGGAAATCATTTGTGTATATAGATCAGTGTTTCTTGCAGGCAGAGTGCTAAAATAAGCTGCCTGTAATAGGTACAGAGTACATTTCTAAGTTTTGTAAAATATTGCAAATTAAGAATGCAAAAAAGAATGTTTAATTTATGCAACAGGTAATGTTCATGTGAATTTGATGGAGCTTTAAAAAGAATAAATATTTGAGAAAAGATCTTGGTTTGCCTACATCACATATATGTTGTATTATCCTTTTATAGCATTAGGTGCCTTGTATTTTGAATCTGTGACAATGAAAAATTTTTATATACAAAGTGTTATTGTAAAATGAGGAATTATGTATTATTAAAGGCTGTACTGCTATAAATTTGATTGATAAAGCTCACCTTAGATTTCTGAGGAAATACTCTCAATTGAAAATTTTTCATAATGGAATGATTTAAACTGAAATGAAAATGATAAAAGAGTTTATTAAAATATTTTTGAAAGTTTTTATTTTTTTGTGTGTGTGTATTACAGCGGTATCTTCTCCTGTTTGGGGGAGGAGGGTTGTTTCACATATAAATGTGCCAAATTAGATCTGGAATCTTATTTAAATAATTTTAATTTTTTCTGAAATTAATTTGTAATGTGTAAAATACTAAAGTAGGAAGGCAAGAAGGAATTCTACTTAAAATATTGCATTTGCATTTTTCTTCTGTCAAGATTAAATTAAACATTGCTTCTAAGTCCTTGTGTGGCTCTGTAGAACAATCACTGCTCTGCTAACCACAAGATTGTTGGTTCAAACCCACCAGCCGCTCCTTGGAAACCTCCTACAGGGTCACTGAGTTAGAACCAACTTGACAGCATTTAACAACAACAGCAGCATATAGTAACTCTTAGATTCAGTCTTGTATGTACTTTTGTAGTGATTGTACAATGGCTTCTGAGCCCTCTTCATTGCAGACATCAATGGATTCATCCAGTCTTTTGATCAAACAAATTGCGTTTTCAAGCGTTGTGAAAATAAGTTAATTATCTTGAAAATTTCCTAACAAATTTGGTTTTTCACGTTTAAAAAATTAGTTGGTGTTACCATGACTCTAAAATGCAGTTTAGCCTTCTTTCTGCTTACTCTTGAGTTTCATGTGATATTAATTTAATATAATAATTTAAAAAGGTAGTTGTCCTCTCATTTGGTGCCACCAACTTTTTTCCCCCAACATTTTATTGTGAATTGGGTGAAGGTTTACAGCGAAGATCAATTTCCATTCAATTTTACACATTTTATTTCATCTCATTGATTACAGTCCCACAATGTAATATCACTTATGCTGCTTTCCCTGTTTCCTGTTTGCATTCCTCTTCCTTCCCTAACCTTTCCTGCCTTTTTTTCTTTTAAGTTTTTTTTGTGAACTGAGTGATATTTACATGGGAGAACATTGGCTTTATGCCATCGTTTCATTGCATTAATTACAATCTCTTCTGTATATCTCGTTCAACAGTAATACAGTAATTGCTTCCATTCCCTCTATTTTTTTTTTTTTTTTTTTTTTGGAGGCGGGAGGGATATACACAAAATCACTCAGGCATATATAATAATGTAAACAACCCAAGGGCACATTCTGTAAGCCTGCCTTCTGGCCACCAGCACTCAGTCTTTCTCTTCCCATGAGTCTGGAGTCTTCAGCTGCTCCCTCTTCTCCTCTGCCTCCATGTCTGGTGTTGCTGCTTCTCTGGAGAGGGTTCCACATTCCGCTTGTACTCGTCTCCCTTGATGGTCCTGGTGTGCTCTGTTCCTATTCAGTGGGGATTCAACCTTCCCCTGCACACTCTTAACTTAAATTCCCTCTTAAAAACGTATAAGCCAGTCGCTTAGTGCCTGTATAGGACCCTCCGACACACACCTCGCTCATTTTAGGTAGCCAATGTCTAAATTGCCCATCCCTATCAACCCTTCATACAGAGGGGATAGGACTTATATTTGATGTGAAGACTCCTTTCCTCTTGGTTGGTATTTTAAAGCAAGGAGCTCTGGTAGCATAGTGGTTTCGAATCGGGCTGCGAACCGCAAGGTCAGCAGTTCGAAACTACTCGCTGCTCCGCGAGAGAAAGATGAGGCGTTCTCCTCCCGTAAAGATTTACAGGCTCGGAAACCCTGTGCAGGGTCGCTATGAGTGGGAACCGACTCCACGGCACACAGCACCACCACATAAGTATAGGTCAAATTAGAGAATACTTTTTGAAGCTCAGATAAAGCCAAGTATGTGTACTTTTCAATAACCTCATATGCGTACGAAAGCTGGACAGTGAATAAGAAAGACCGTAGAAGAATTGATGCCTTTGAGTTACGGTGTTGGAGGAGAATATTGAAAGTGCCATGGGCTGCCAAAAGAACCAATAGATCCGTTTTGGAAGAAGTGCAGCCAGAGTGCTCCCTGGAGGCCAAGATGGCCAAACTTTGTCTCTCATACTTTGGACATATTGTCAGGAGGGACCAGTCGCTGGAGAAGGATAACATGTTTGTTAAGGTGGCGGGTCAAAGAAAAAGAGGAAGACCCCCAACGAGATGGATTGGCCAAGTGGCAGCATCGATGGACTCAAGCGTGGCAACAGTAGTGAGGTTGGCCCAGGATCGGGCAGCGTTTCATTCTGTTGGGCATAAGGTCGCTATGAGTCAGCACCGACTCGATGGCATCTAACAACAACAATGATGCACCTATACTTAAGTTCCTTAAATTTTGATTTTTTTTGAGATCTTGGCTTCTGTCAGCCAAACTTAGTTAATTCCTTACATTAAACCGATCCCTTCTCTGCCTGCAACTGAAAAATAAAGTTCACTGTTCCTGTAGAAGTGAGCTCACAAGGTTAAATGTAAATATTCTTGAAGGCATACAGCCTTGTTTCAGGAAGAATTGTAATGAGCACTTTAAAATCAATCGTGCAAAGCCAACTCGGGGTTGCAAGTTACGACTCTGGAAGCCAAGATTTGTCAAACCACTACTGTAATGTCTGGCGCCGATCCTCACTCAGTGTACTGGCTGAAGTACATAAAGTAATCTTTAAAGGAGGGCAAAGCAAGAATTCATTAGAATGTATTTTTCCAGAATAGTATTAGTAAATAAATGTTATTTTCATTTTAAGCAATTCTGAATTTGTTATAATGCTTCATTTCTCCCTGTGTTCCTTTGAAATAGTTCTTATTACTAAATAATTTAGGATGAATTAACAGAAATAAGAGAGAAGATTTTCTCTGTGACATCTGCAGGTTTAACTCACAGAGCCAACATTGTATATTGATTTTTATGGATAAAAAGATCCTGGGTAGCATAGTACCTTATGAGCTGGCTACTAACCACAAGGTCAGCAGTTTGAATCTACCAGTTGATCTGAGGAAAAAAGATGAAACTTTTTGCTCCCGTAAAGTTTTACAGCCTCGGGAACCCTATACAGAGTTGCTACGAGTCAGAAACGACTCCACGGCACACAACTACCGCCACCATGGCATTTCTGAGAACTTTAGTTTACAGATTTGAAGTCAAAGTTCTAATATCTGTCATGTTGCATCAAAGATTTTCTTTAGGTAAGTTGTGGTGCATTTTTACATTGTTGCAATATTTAGACTCCACATTTCTTTTATAGTACCTTCATTTGCCTATACAAGATGTAATAAAACTTCCCTTTAAATACTGTTAAGTGTAGTCAAGTTAGTTGGAACTAACCAACATACAGTGAACCTATATAGGGTTTTCAAGGAGCAGTTAATGTGGCACTACTAGCCTTGTGGTTAGCAGTCCAGTGCTTATCCTATAGCAACACACCAGAACTCACTTTAAATCTTAAGGGGCCTTAAACCGAGTCAGAAGATGAGTTCGTTATAAATTAAAAGCAAATAATGACTATTGAGAATTTGCTGTGACTATAAAGTATTTTCTGTGTTGTCATCAGGAGTAAAGATTATATGACAATTGAATCTTGAATTATGGTTTATGTATCATAGAGACTAAGCATCATCGTAATATCATCGCATTTTTTTTTCTTTTCACATTTGATACATCTTTTTTTTTTCCTTTAAGTTTTTATTGTGGATTGAGTGAAAGTTTACAGGGCAGATCATCAGTTTTACATTCAACAAATCATACAACTTGTTTCATCACAATGATTACATTCCCCTCCATGTACCATCAGTTAACAGTATTTCTATTCACTATAGCTCTTTAAAAAAACAAACTCAGGCATATGTAATAATTTATACCACCAGAGGGCACATTCTGCAAGTCGGCCTCATGGCCACCATCTCTTAGTCCCTCTCTTCCCATGAATATAATAGATACAGCTGCCACCCCCCACCCCCACCCCTTCTCCATATGCCCATCTCTGCCTGCATCTCTGGTGTTGCTGCTTCTCTGGATAAAGTCCTGCATTTCGCTTGTGCTCTTCTCCCTTGATGGTCCCAGAATCCTTTGTTTCTGGACTGTAAGATTAATTGTGCCCCCATTTTTGTCACAAAACTTCTACATTTACAAAAGTCGCAATTATTCATGATAACAATTACTCATTTTTTTTGTTGTTATTTTAAGTTTTTATTGTGAGGTTTACATGAGAAAACATCAGCTTTACACTCATTTTACACTCATCGTATCGTATTTCGTTTCATTGCAATGATTACAATCCCCTCCATGCATCAACAAATAACCAAAGGGTACACCACAGAGGCCCTACCTGATGACCTGATCAATTTTTTGATGGCCTGATCAATTTCTTCTTTTGTTATGGGTCTGTTCAGGTTTTCTACTTCACTCTGTGTAAGTTTTGGTAGGTCGTGTTTTTCTAAAAATGCATCCGGCTCTTCTAAGTTATTATCCTTTTGATTTCGTTTGGTTCCATTGTGGCATTGCCCTGTGGCTTCTAATGCGAGTTATTTGTGTCTTCTCCCTTTTTTATTTTTAGGTTTGCCAATGGTTTGTCAATTTTATTAATCCTTTCAAAGTACCAGCTTCTTGTCCTGCTGATTCTTTCTATAGTTTTTCATCTCATTTATTTTTGCTCTTATCTTTATTATTATTTCTTTTCTTTTGGTGGTTGTAGGTTCCCTCTGTTGGTCTGTTTCCATTGTTGTAGATGCTGTGTTAATGTGTTAATTTTGGTTCTTTCTTCTTTTTGGATGCATACATTTATTGCAATAAATTGTCCTCTCAGCACCGCTTTGGCTGTGTCCCAAAGATTTTGGTATATTGTGTTTTCATTCTCGTTTGTTTCTAGGAACTTTATGAATTCACATTTAATTTCTTCTTTTACCCAGTCGCTTTTCAGCAGGGTGTTGTTGGGTTTCCATGTATTCAACTTTATTTGCTTAGTCTTCTTTTTGTTGATTTCTAGTTTTATAGCATTATGGTCTGGGAAGATGCTCTGCAGTCTTATGATATTTGTAAAGTTATGGAGAGTCGCTTTGTGACCTAACAGATGGTCAAGTCTGGAGAATATTCCATGTGCACTGGAAAAGAAAGTATATTGTGCTGTTGTTGGGTTGAATGCTCTGTACACATCTATGAGGTCAAGTTGGTTAATTGTGTAGTTTAGTTTCTCTGTAACTTTGTCGAGTTTCTTTCTGGTTGTTCTGTCCCTTTTTGAAAGTGGCATATTAAAATCTCCTACTATAGTTGCAGAATTTTATCGGCTTCTTGAATGTTTATCTTCTCATATTTTAAGATGTTAGGGAAATTTTCTTCCAGAACCTCTTCAACTATCTCCTCTGTGGATTTCTCTGATTCTTCCTGTTCCGGAATGCCAATAATTCTTAAGCTGTTCCTCTTCATGTTATCCAGCATAAATGTTAGACTCTCTTCTGATTTTTTTTTTTTTTTTGTCTTTTTTTTTCAGCTTGCTCTTCTATCTTAGCAGTATTGAGATATTTGTCTTCCAGCTGGCTAGTTCTGGCTTCCATCTCTTCTATTCTGCTCCTTTCCCCTTTTAGTGTATGTCCACTTCTGATATTTTATTATTAATCATCTGGACCTCGTTTTGCAGGTTTTGAATTATTTCCAATGATGTATCAATCTTGTGCTGGTCTGGCTGTAGCCCCACCCACTGAATTCCGCCCATGCAGGGTGGTTACAGAGGGAGTCCCCTCTCAAGCGATTCCTAACTCACAGTATTTTCCTTTATATCATGATTTTTTCACTTGTGATTGCAGGAAATTGCAATCTAACCTTATGGTAGATCCAGATCTCTGGTGTTCTGTGAGTGCAGCTTCTCTGGATTTTCAGTCCCTCCCCCACGGAAACTTTCCTACCTGACTGTCTCTGCCACTGCCCAGACTGGAACCTAACAATTACTCATTATTGAATCATAAGAATTTTATCCCCATCTTTGTTAACTAGACCTATCTAGACAAGATGACAACTATTCAGCGGGGACCCTTTCTTCCCCCACACACGCTTAAATTAAACTCCCTCTTGAAACCTTGTAAGCCAGTCACTTTGTGCTTTTATAGCCCTCTCATTTTAGGTAGCCAATGTCTAAGTTGCCCATCCCTCTATACCCTGGATAGCATTGATACTTGATGTGAAGACTCCTTCCCTCTCTGTTGGTATTTAGAGTTACTATCTCCATGAATATAGGTCAAGTTCATCAAATTGTAGCAATTTACCCTTGTTTCCTTTATCAAAAAATGTTTTGTTTTGCTTTTTATCTTCCTCTAGTCAAGTTCTGATTATCAAGACATTGAGGGTAGGTCAAATAGGTACTATCTGCAAGTTTGGATATTCTTGTGCGTCTTCCCTCACCCCTCACTTCATATCAGCTGGATGCTTCACTCTCAGCTCTAGCTATGTCCTTGGCCATATGCTCAGGTGTCCCCACGTCTCACCATGCACTGGACCAGCAGCCCTTCCTCTTCTCTCTCTCATCTCCAGGTCAACTGGAGTCAATGGATTGTGGTTGAACTCAGCCCATTTCTTCATTGCTGCCTTTCCCCCTCTTCCACTTACCAGTAGACCAACGTGCTCGCCAGCAAGCTTACATGTCTATCATGTGTTCCCTTTGTTTCAGTCTTAGAGGGGAGTTTGTCCTGAAGGAACTTGATTGCTTGCCTTGATGGCTTCCTGGTGAACAGCTTGCTTATTCTTGCAGTAGTCAGTATACTCCCATTTTTGTTTTGGGTTTTTCCTGATGATCTTTCTTTGAAAATGTATCTTCTGTTACTATAGGTGTTCCAGGCTGGTCTGCTTGTCCTTTCTAGTGGAAATGTCCCACCTCAGAAGGTTCTGGATGGGAGTCAGGATTCCATCTAATGTTCTATACTCTGCAAAGGCTCTACAAGAGGCTTGTTTCACTGGGCAAGTTCTAGAACCCCCTTTAGGTATTCCAATCAGTTATAGGCTGAAGAAGGGCTTACAAGTTTTCTGTAATCATGTTCCCCGCCACTCTTTTCTATCCCACTGAAGTGACTATTTTACAATAGTAGACAAGGAAAACCAATATTCATAAGACAGTTAAGCATCTTAGTATTATTTCCCTCTTCAAACTATGCCTACATCCCTGTATCACAGAGCCCTGTTTTTGCAAGGTTAAGCATGCATCACTTTTTACCTCTGTCCCCCTTAGGCCATGCAAACCTGTTTCAGCATTCCCCTATCTACCTTGTTCTTCCACCTCCTCGCCCTTCTTGAACTATGATGTGCCTGCCTTTACCCTGTTCTCTACTGTTGTCGTCCTCCACCTCCCCCAAAACCCCCCACCCCAACCCCACCGTTGTGGTTACTTTATATTCCTTTAACTTTTCTCTCCATTTAAGACAGTCTATTTTATCCTATAATTTACCTGACCTTCTCACCACTTATTATCTCTGTTCCTCTGGGTTTACCTTCCTTCAATTGTAATTGTTTTGATCATAGACTGACCTCCCAGATCCTCTGAATTTGTTCTTATAGTTTTATTTTGTTCTCGACTCTTTCATTTGTCGATTGACTTCTGGGTGATCCTTCCACGTACATCAATCTCTGGAAGTTGTCTATTCTTGTTGGTTCTCAGTCCACAGAACTTCCTTTAGGATGTTTTTCATAGCAGGGTTGGCTTTGGCAAAATCCCTTAGCTCCTGTTTATCCTGGAATGCTTTGATTACACCATCATATTTGATTGATTGAGCTTTACTCGGTAGAGGATTCTTGGGTGGCAGTTTTTCCTTTCAGGGTTTTATATATGTCCCCCAATTGCCTTCTTGCCTGCATGGTTTCTGTTGAGAAATCTGAGCTTAGTCTGATTTACTTGCCTTTGTATGTTACACTTCTCTTTTCCCTAGCTGCCTTCAGGCTTCTGGCCTTATCTTTGATTTTGGAGAGCTTGATTATTATATGTCTTGGTATTTTTCTTTTAGGGTCTATCCTTCCTGGGGTTCGTTGAGCTTCTTGAATGCTTATCTTTTCACTTTTCAGGATGTTAGGGAAATTTTCTTCCAGAAGTTTTTCAGCTATCTCTTCTGTGGACTTGTGTGATTTTTCCTGTTCTGGAATGCCGATAATTCTCAAGTTCTTCCTCTTCATGTTGTCTAACATGAATCTTAGACCTTCTTCAGATTTTTTTATCCTTTTTTTTCTGTTTGTTCTTCTGTCTTAGTGGTATTGAGAGAATTATCTTCTAGCTCACTAGTTCTGTCTTCCATTTCTTCAATTCTACTCCTTTGCCCTTTCAGTGTATTGTCAATTTCTGATATTCTATTATTAATCATCTGGATCTCTTTCTGTAGGCTTTGAATTGTTTCCAATACTGTATCTATCTTATTTGATTGTTCCTGTAGCACTATCCTGACTTCTTCCTTATTTTCTCAACTCCATTGTAAACTGTTTTGACACATTTTATAATCATTTTTATGAATTGCTTTTCAGGCATTTCCAAAGCCTGTCCTCCTTCTAGTATGCAGTGTAGGTCTACCTCCAGCTCATTTGTCTCAGTCACTTTATCTCATTTCTGGACATGTGCTGATATGGTCATCTGTTTCTGTTTTTTGGGCATATTCAGTGGTTAGCTTTGGCCTTAAAACTTAGATGAGATTGTGTTTTGGTGTTTTTTATGTTTTCTGATTGCCTCCAAGTAGATGTGACCAGGAGATGGGCTTCCCTTTTCACTCTTCCTCTATCTCCGTGGTTCTGTCAGGCGTCCGTGGCTGCTCTGATCCTTCTTCGGTTTGGTCTCACCCAAGTTGGCTGCTCAGGGAGCAGCTGAGTGCCTTTGATTAGAATGCAATGGATTTCTTGCTTCTGCTACAAATACCATTGGCTGTAAGGCTTCCAACTTTCTAAATCTTCCTTTACAACTGATTCAGAGTTTTGGGACTATCTCCTGAGCCTGCTTGGTCCAGTATTCTGTGTTGTTGCTGATGGAGCTCCTCACTGTACTTCTACACTATCCACCATCTTGTTTGTTCTCTATCATCACATTTTTAAAAACAATTTTCTTTTTGAAAATTCCCTGTATTTAATATACATTGATTGTTTGAATGGTAAATGAAATTATTGGCATATCTTTGATGGTTGGGTAAGAGCAAGAAGTTAGGGTTAGGGATATGCCTAAGTGTAAGCTCGGCCTAGGACTTTGCTTAGTATTAAGGTTACTGTTAGGAGTAGGACTTGGTATAGTTTTAGGATTTTGGTGGTGGTGGTTGTGGCCCATTGAGTCCGTTCCAATTCACAGAGAGCCTATATAGGGTTTTCAACGCTGCAAATCTTTATGGGAACAAAAACCTCATCTTTCTCCTGTGGAGAGACTGATAGATTCAAACTGCTGGCCTTTTGTAAACTGAAGCTGTTTTCTTTAAGACACTGTGGTGTTGTCTTTATATTTAATTGATGATTTTCTGTAGGTGTTTTGTCACTCACTTACCACATGTCTCCTAGTGAGAGACTGAAATGTGATAGACTGAGACAGTTTTCTATTTGCTGTTTGTGTAGCTCTCATACTTCCAGATGGGGGCGTGGCATGTAGGGAACCTGACCCCAGACACAGCAGGTGTTGAACAGGAGGGGCTGCTGCTAGCCTCTGGGCTGGTGAGGACAGGGACTGGCCACAGCCCTGGCTTCCAGAAGGGGAGGGGATAAGGGAGAATGGCATCTCCCTTTCTGCTAAATTCCATCCACTTTCTACCTGCAGGCTGCTATGTCAACAGCAGTCTGTAAAAGCCCAAGATGGTCGCTCTAGGTCAGCCAACAATCAGGCCATTTTCTTCTCTCTTGCTGCTCCTATTCAACTTCCTCTTTGAGTTGTCTGTGTTCTATCCTTTGAAGCTCAGGGTTCTGGGTTCACCACCCGTATCTGTTTCATATGGTCTCCCGTGTCCTTGTTGCAGAGGGTGTCTCGGTGCATCTGCCTACTCTACCATCTTGCCTTGGAAGTCAACTGATATGCATATAAATAAATAAAAAAATACAAAGAAAAGTAGTTCTCTTGGTTTGAGCATCTGCTAAAATGTTAATGTGAAATGGCAACGTCTCCAGTGAGAGAAGATTTTGAATATGTGATGACATATTCTTATGAGTTGGGGGCTTAATATGGAGAGTCAGATAAAGATAAAATTTCTTTATGATATTTTTAAATTTAGCAAAGTTTGAAAGTCCATGAAATGCTTAGTTTTAAAGTTCACATGATTTCTTTCCTTTATCAGTTTTAATTTAGAAGAGATCCAAAAGATTCTTTTATGCTATCTGTTCAATATTTCTGTACTTGGATTAAAATTTGCATTGTTTTAATTATGGCAGGTAAAGTCAGTCATGTGAGATATCCAAAAATTTCAGTAGATTTTTGCAAGGCAGGTAAGAGTTCAGTTCTAAGAGTTCTATATTTGACACTAGGAAAGAAAAAATTGTTTAGACTCTTGTTGTTAGGTACCCTCGAGTTGGTTCCGACTCATAGTGACCTCATGCACAACAGAACAAATCACTGCCCAGTCCTGCACCATCCTCACAATTGTTGTTACACTTGAGCTTATTCTTGCTGCCACTGTGTCAATCCATCTCATTGGGGGTCTTCCTCTTGTTCACTGACCCTCCACTTTACCAAGCATGATGTCCTTCTCCAGGGACTGGTCCCTCCTGATAGCATGTCCAAAGTATGAGAGACAACGTCTCATCCTCCTGGCTTCTACAGAATCTTCTGGCTGCACTTCTTACAACACAGATTAGTTTGTTCTTCTGGCTGCCTATGATACTGTAACTGCTCTCCTCCAACACCATAATCCAAATGCATAGAGTCTTAGTACCAGTATGTGTTTGCTTGGATTATCTTTTAAAAAAAATTTGTTTTCTTTTGAAAAAATCCAATGTCAATCAACCATAATAACATTCAAAGCAAAATTTTGTTGAAGGTTAACCTTAGTTGTTATGCGCTAACATATAATATACTAAGTTCCTTTAACCTTTCTAGGACTTCTGGCATGGCGCTGTGGGCTAATGCGCTGGAATGCAAAGTTGTTAGTAAGTGCTGTTGAGTCAGTTCGACCTGTCGCGACCCTGAATAGGGTTTCTGAGGTGATACATTTTTTGCAGAAGGAGCAAACCTCATCGTTATTCCAAGAATTGGCTGGTGGACTTGAAGCACTGATCTTGTGGTTCACAGTCCAACGCTTATCATACAAAGCCACCAAGCTCCCTCAACGTTTTCCATAGCTTAAAGTATATACAAGTATATCCTAATATGCATGCTCCAAGTAAAATTAAATAAAAACTTGCTGTATATATCAGTGGCCTTCAAGGTTGAAAGTGTATGAGAATCATTTAGAAGGCTTGTTAAAACATTTCTGAACTCCTTCACAGTTTCTTATTCAGTAGGTCTGGGTGGGGGCCAGGAATTTGAATGTTTCTAACAAACTTTAATGTTGATGTTGGTATCTCATTTTGAGCATCACTGTTGTGAGGAAAGAGCACTACCTATGTTGTTGCTGTTAAAAGTGCCTTCGAGTTCCTTCTGACTCAAAGTGACCCTGCATAGGGTTCCTAAGGAGCGACTATTGGGTTTGAACCACCACCCATATGGTTAGCAATCCAGTGCTTATTCTACAGCGCCACTCCAGGACACTGTGATATTGGATTCCCCCTATCCCCTAACAATGAATTGCTCTAGAGACATTATGTAGTGAGGACAGCCTATATTTGGTTCATTCTACCTATTTGAGACTGGGAACTGAGGTCATGTGGGTGATACACCCAGGCCAGCACACAATTCCCTCGGTCAGCCTGTACAATGCTCATTTCCCTCAGCTGTACAGTGAGCAACTAAATTCATTATCTCCTCATGGTCCTCTCTGCTGTACAGTTCTGTGATTTTCAAAGTTCTGTGTTTAAAGACCAGTGCAATGCTGAAAACCTATGTTTGCTTAGTGCTTTATATAGAGTAGTTGTTGTTAAGTGTCGTCGAGTCGGTTTCAACCCATAGGGACCCTGTATAGGGTTTCCAAGGAGCAGCTGGTGAACTTGAACCACCAACTTTGTGCTTCAAATTGACTTTGCAGTCAAGTGCATTAGCCCACAGCACCACACCAGGACTCCATATAGAGTAGTATGAACACTGATATTTCGAGAACGAATGATAGATTTCTGCAAGACAAATTATTTGTTTATTTCAAATACCTTCTTTAGACAGCATAAGAGACGACTATACACATGGACCTCGCCAGATGGAACACATAGAAATCAAATTGACTACATCTG
>NW_006408530.1:36168839-36172228 GCF_000296735.1 Chrysochloris asiatica | reverse complement strand
AAAAAGAGGAAGACCTCCAACGAGATGGATCAGCCAGGTGGCATCATTGATGGACTCAAGTGTGGCAGCGGTAGTGAGGTTGGCCCAGGATCGGACACTGTTTCGTTCTGCTGTGCATGGGGTCGCTATGAGTCGGTTCCGACTGGATGGCACCTGACAACAACAACATTTTTGTTTTTAGGGTTTAGCATTAGACTCTTAAATTTTATTATTGCTGTTTTTCACAGAATCAGATTTATAAAGCAACATCCAAAAAATTATATCCACACAGTTTGAATCCATGACAGTTTTATGGAGACAGTGTATCAGATAAATAGGCTTCAGATCGTGACTGGCTTTATGAGAGTTCTGCACTACACTGCCCCATAGTGGAGGCACATTCAAAATACCTAATTTTCATTACCTGCTTGATTTTCAGACAGCTCTAAGTAAACTTTGTAATCCAGGTGTGCTGCTGAGTGTTAATGCGCAGGACTGTAAAGTCGGTTTGAACAGCAAGGTCGGCGATTCAACTCACCAGCGGCTCCTTGGAAACCCTATACAGGGTCACTATGAGTCGGAACGGACTTGACAACACTTAATAACAACAACAACAACAAGTAGGTACTGGAGTCTTGGTGTGGTGCTGCGGGTTAATTCGCTGGACTGCAAAGTCGATTTGAACTGCAAGGTCTGCGGTTCAGGCTCACCAGCCTCTCCTTGGAAACCCTATATAGGGTCGCTATGAGTTGGAACCGACTGCACGGCACTTAACAACAACAAACAACAAGTAAACATTAGCGCTGTCTGAGAAACAAGCAGGCAATGAAAGCTACATTGTTTTGAATGTGCCTCCACTAGGGGGCAGTGTAGCGAAGAACGCTCACAGAGAAAAGTTAGAAAAGTTAGTATCTGTAGCCTACGGAGCTCTGGAAGCCTAAAGATGACCAGTTCTGCTGCTAACCTCAAGGTCACACTTCGATACTACCAGCTATTCCGCAGAAGAAAGATGAGGCTTAATCTCCCGTAAAGATTTATAACCTCGGAAACCCTAGGCAGGGTTACTACGAGTTGGAAACGACTCCATGGCACACCACCATCACCAAGTAAGCATTAATTTCAGAAAAACTAAAATTCATAAGATTCTATGTAGCATATAATTCTTCAGAGTGCTTTAAATAGTCACTGTAGTCCCTATTACTAATTTATAATATTAAAAAGTGGGGATGCTGGAATACTATGATTTTTTTTCCTTTTGACTTTTCTTTGAAATATTCGTTGTGAATTGGGTGACGAATTACAGAGATCAGTTTTCCTTTCAACAATTCATACATATTTTATTTTATCCCCTCAATGTAACATCACTTATCCCTCTTCCTCCCCGTTTCCTGTTTCCATCCCTCCTGTTTCCTAACGATTCTGAACTCTGTCCTTGAGTAAAAGCTGCCCTTTTGTTTTCCAATGGTTGATTAGCCTGAGGGGAGCATACCTTGTTAGGGTCACAGCCCTTCCTATTGTTTGGCTGAAAACTGAGTAATTGGCATTAATTAATTTCCAAATCACCTTGTCAGAAAAAGAAAACTCAATCCTGACTAGAATCCTCTTGGATTTCGCTAGCCATCTAGATCTGCTATACTGTAAATATTGGGATGAACATATACAACAAAAAAGTGTAATTAATTGATTGGGATTTATGACCTATGTGGAACAAAAGCAAACAAAGCATTTGCCCCAATCTAACATGGTCCCCTTAAGGTGCTGACCACTGGATACCTTCAGGACCAGCACCAGTGGCATGGCTGGGAGGACATCCCCCCCCACCTCAGATAGGGTAACTGCATTGGAAATACCTATTTGGAAAAACCTGACCAGAAAGGAGTTAGAAAGAATGAAGCTAGGATGCTGAAAATGCTAATTCTGTTTGTTAGTATAACATGCAATATATAATCATGGATTAGGCAACAATGTAGGACCAGGTATATATAGGGGATTCAAAAATGATGCAAAAATACCATCATCTTTTAATTCCCTTTTTTTTCCATGAACTTTTGGAAGCCTCTTCGTATTTGCTTTGCATTTCTTCATTAGTTAGCTGCAAGACTAAATCCTTGAAAAAGTTTATTTTCCTCACAAATACGTTTCTTACATTAAAATTTCATGTTATATCATTAACCTCTTTTGGATAGTAAATTAAAGTTGAAGTCACCATGTGTCAGTGCATACTGCAATTTGTATTTTTTCATAAGTACATCATTTTGAGTAAGTTTCAGCATTGTAATTTATCTGATAGATTTATAGTGAGTAAATGGTGGCTATGTGCAAATAGTCCCAGAGAGGTAGGATTTATATAGAAATAATTTTATGTAAAAGTTAGCTCCACTACCAGACATAGAAAGCCAGAAAGTACTTTTGAAAAATGAAATACGTTTTAGAGTGAATTTCTTTAGTGTAGGTGATTTTGTACAGATTTTTATCTAAAATATGTTATAAAGCTTGATACTTTTATTTCTCCATCTGTTTAAAAAATGAATATTTTTAGATTCGGAACTATTTAAAGCTTAAACACAATTATAATTCATACTTTTTAATGTGAAATTTGTGGCCAAACTTGTGGTTTGAAAGTGTTTTGAAGCATTGCTTATTTTTATACTATAAAATTTGGGCAAACATATTTTATAGACGTGAATAACCTAATGTGAAACATATACGAATTACTTCGATGCATTATTTATGTAAACTCATTTGCATATTCTATTTATAGCATATGCTATTTCAGTAAAAATGCATAAGTTTGGATCAGTCCTTGTACAAACAAGTATCTGATTTCTAGTCCCCCTTTTTAATTTTAGTTGTGAATATATACTTAAACTTGAAATATGCCAAATCATCAGTTTCTACATGAACAACTCAGTGACATGGCATTCTTCAAGTTGTGCAGCCATTCTTGCTTTCCTTTTCCAAAGCATTCCACCATTAATGTACACTCAGTGTCCCCTAGGCAAAAACTACCTTTTCCCTGTCCCTCCCAACCTTGGTGTCTGCTAACAATTTTTAGCTTCCAAATATTTGCTTATTTCATATAAATGGGATTATCCCATAGCTTTGGTGTTGTGACTGACTTATTTTACTCCACATAATGTTTTTAAGGTACATCCATGTTGTGGTATTCGTGTGATTTATTTCTCTTTCTGGCTGAGTAATAATCCATTGTGTGTATTGTTGTTAATTGTTGTCTAGTTGCTTCTGACTCATAGTGACCCTATGCACAACAGAACGAAGCACTGCTTGGTGCTGCACCATCCTCACAATCGATGTTAACGCTGGAGCCCATGTCACTGTGTCACTCCATCTTGTTGAGGGGGTCTTCCTCTTTTTCGCTACCCTCCACTTTACCATGCATAATGTCCTTC
>NW_006408530.1:36163783-36164546 GCF_000296735.1 Chrysochloris asiatica | reverse complement strand
AGGCTAGGTCAAATGGGTACTGTCTGCAAGTCTGGGTGTTCTTGTGCATCTCCCCTCACTTCAAATCATCTGGATGCTTCACTCTCCACTCTAGCCCTCCATAGCTATGTCCTTGTCCATGGGCTCAGGAATCCCCAGGTCTCACCACACTTCAGACCAACGAGCACTTCTTCTTCTCTCTCTCATCTCCAGGTATACAGGAGTCTGTGGAACATGGTCAAACTCAGCCCATATCTTTGTTGCTGCCTTTCTCCATCTTTCACTCATCTGTAGACCAGTGTGGTCGACTGCAAGCTCACATGCTTGCTTATGTGCTTCCTTTGAATTTCCATCTTGGAGGGGGGTTTGTCCTGAAGGGACTTGATTGCTTGCCTTGATGGCTCCCTGATGAACAACTTGCTTGTTCTTGTCGTAGCCAATCAGGCTGCCATTTTTGTTTTGGATTTTTCCTGCTCATTCTTTCAAGAAGTATGTTCTGTTGCTCTAGCTGTTCCAGGCTGGTCTGCTTGTCCTTTCCAGTAGGAATACTCCACCTCAGAAGGTTCTTCTATCCAGAACCTTTTAATGTGATCCCTTTCAAAGTAGTTGGTAATGGTAACCAGGCACCATCTAGTTTTTCTGGTCTCAAGTTTATGGAGGCTGATATAGTTCCCAAAAATGTACATGGTGATGTACTCCTCAAAAATCCAGTAGTCCATTGGACTCATTGTTTCCATATGTCTATGAATTTCTTCACTGTCTTTACTCTGAATGGAAAAAAAAC
>NW_006408530.1:36153916-36163683 GCF_000296735.1 Chrysochloris asiatica | reverse complement strand
TCCATCTTGTTGAGGGGGTCTTCCTCTTTTTCGCTACCCTCCACTTTACCATGCATAATGTCCTTCCCCAGGGTTTGGTCCTTCCGGAAACCATGTCGAAAGTATGAGAGATGACGTCTTGTCATCCTGGCTTCCAACAAGCATTTTGGTTATACTTCTTCCAACATAGATGTGTTTGTTCTCATGGTACTTTTAATATTCTTCTCCAGCATCATAACTCAAATGCATCAATTCTTCTGTGATCTTCCTTATTCACGGTCTAACATTTACATGCATATGAACCTATTAAAAATACCGCAGCTTGGGCCAGGCACACCTTAGTTCTCAAATGTATGGATATCTTTGCTCTTCACTTTAAAGAGGCATTATGCAGCAGTTTGCCTAAAGCCATATGTGTTTGATTTCTTGACTGCTGCTTCCATGAGTGACCATAGTGAATTCAAGCAAAACTTCAATCTTTTCTCCACTTATTATGATGTATTTATTGGTCCAGGGGTGATGACTTCTATTTTCTTTACATTGAGATGCAACCCATACTAAAGGCTGTAGTCTTTGATTTTAATCAGTATTTTAAGTCCTCTTCACTTCCAGCAAGCAAGGTTGTATCATCTGCAGATAACGTGTTGTTAATGAGTCTTCCATCAATCCTGATGTCACGTTCTTCTTCACATAATCCAGTTTCTCGGATTATTTGTTCAGCATACAGATGGAATAAGTATGGTGAAAGAATATAAACCTGATGCACACCTTTCTTTATTTAAAACCATTCAGTATCCCCTTCTCCTGTTCTTCATGAGCACAATTCATTTTCTGGAGTACGCTGTTTTTGCAATGTTTTCCATGACTTGTCATGATCCACACAGCTGAAAGCCTTTGCATTGTCAATAAAGCATCTTTCTGGTATTCTCTAGTTTCAGCCAAGACCCATCTGATGTCAGCAATGATATCTCTCTTCCACTCTCTCTTCTGAATCCAACTTGAATTTCTGGGAGTTAGTTCCCTGTTGATGTACTCTTGCAAACACCGTTTTAAAATTATCTTCAGCAGAATGTTACTTTCATGTAATATTAATGTTTTAATGAGTATTGTTAGATGGTTTCTGCATTCCATTGGGTCACCTCTCTTTGAATGGTCACAAATAAGCATCTTGTCCAGTTGGCTGACCAGGTAGCTAGCTATATTTCTAATTTCTTGGCAGAGATAAGTGAGCATCTCCAGTGTTTCATCAGTTTGTTGAAAGATTTCAGTTTGTACTCAGTCAATTACTGGAGGCTTGTTTTTTGCTAGTTCCTTCAGTGTAGCTTGGACTTCATTTTTCAGTACCATCGGTTCTTGATCATATGCTACCTCTTGAAATGACTGAACATTGACCATTTATTTTTGTTATTTTGTATTCCTTTGATCTTTTTTTTTGTGTGTGTGTGATCTTTTTTTTTGTGTGTGTGTGGTGTTTAATATCTTTAATTATGTAAAGATTTGTTCATTCACATTTCCTAGAGAACATTTCACCCACTGCTTAGCCAGTCTCTTATCTCTCTCTTCATCAGTGGTAAGGCGGATACCTTTTCCTCGGGGAAGAGAAATCCATGGTTTGTTACCTTTGCCAATAACAAAAATGTTGGAAAGTCAGGTGGCAAAGCTGTTGCCATTGGCATCTTTCACATGAACCACATCAAAAGAGCCAGGATGTCTCTCTCTGTTAGTGATCATACCAATTCTTCCCAAGTTGGCACCTCCAGTCACCATACACAGGTTACCAGTGTCAAACTTGATGAAGTCAGTAATCTTTCCAGTCTCCAAATCAATCTGAATGGTATCATTCACCTTGATGAGGGGATCAGGGTAGCGTATGGTACGAGCATCATGGGTCACCAGATAGGGGATTCCTTTTGTGCCCACAAAGATCTTTCTTACTTTGCACAACTTGTACTTCGCCTCCTCAGGTATAATACGATGAGCAGCAAATCAACCCTTGGTGTCATAGACCAGAAGGAAATGTTCTCTGGTTTTGTCAATGCTGATAACATCCATAAAACCAGCAGGATGTGTTATATCAGTTCGGACTTTGCCATCCATCTTAATGAACCGCTGCATACAGATCTTTTTAACTTCATCTCCTGTCAGGGCATACTTAAGTCTGTTCCTTAAGAAAATGATCAGTGGGAGGCATTCTCTCAGTTTGTGGGGGCCAGTGGGTGGGTGTGGAGCAAACACACTGGTCAGTTTGTCCAGCATCCAATGCTTTGGGGCAGCCACACGCTTAAGATGTTTCTTGGGACCACGAGCCATGGCAGTGCTGAGCAAGAAAGAGCTCCTTTGATCTTTTTTTGATGCTTTCTGCATCATTCAATATTTTGTTCATAGATCCTTCAATATTGCAAGTCGAAGCTTGAATTCTTTCTTTGGTTCTTTTGTCTTGAGAAATACTGCGTGCGTTTTTTCCTTTCGGTATTCTAGCTCCAGGTCTTTGCATATTTCCCAACAATACTTTGTCTTCTAAAGCTGCCTTTTGACACTTTCAGGTCAGCTCTTTCACTTCTTCATTTCTTCCATTTGCTTTAGCATCTCTACTCTGGCAAGAAAGATTCAGAGTGCCTTCTTACATCCATTTTTGTTTCTTCCTTCTTTCATGTCTTTTTAATGACCTTCGGTTTTCTTTCTGTATGATGTTCTTGATGTCATCATGCAACTTTTCTGGTCTTTGGTCATTAGACTCTAATGCAGCAAATCTATTCTTGTGATGGTCTCTAAATTCGCATGGAATACATTCAAGGTCATATTTTGGCTCTCATGGACTTATTTTAATTTCGTTCAACTTCAGCCTGAATCTACATATGAGCAATTGATGATGTGTTCCATAGTTGTCTCCTGGCCTAGCTAATTATGTTGAAATTTTACACTGTCTCTTCCCACACAGATGTAGTCAATTTGATATCTATGTATTCCATCTGGTGAGGTCCATGTGTATATAATGTTATTTATAAAAGGTATTTGTAATGATGAAGTCATTTGTCTTGCAAAATTCTATCGTGTGATCTCCCACATCGTTTCTATCACCAAGATCATATTCCCCAACTACTGATCCTTCCTCTTTGTTTCCAACGTTTATATTCCAATCAGTGATAATTGTCAATGCATCTTGACTATATATTTGATCAATTTCAGACTGAAGAAGTTGGTAGAATTCTTCAATTTCAGCACTGACTTTCATGATTGTTGCATAAATTTCAATAATTTATTAACTGGTCCTCCTTGTATGTGTATGGATTTTATCCTATCACAGACAGCATTGTACTACTCCAAGAGAGATTTTGAAATAGTGTTGTTTTTGACGATAAAAGCATTTCCATTTCACTTGAATTTGTCATTCTGGGCATAGTAAGGCATGTGATAGTCTGATTTAAAATGTTCAATATCAGTCCATTTCAGCCCACTAATGCTTATGATACTGATCTTTGTGTGTTCCATATCATTTTTTTTTTTTTTACAGCTTCTAATTTTCCTAGATTCATACTTTGTACATTCCATGTTACAATTGTTAATGTATTTTTGCAGCCATTTCCCCTCATTTTGAGTTGTGCTCCATCAGCCAATGAAGGTCCCAAAAGCTTTACTCCACTAGGGAAGAGAGCTCTTCCCCAGTCGTTCTTTGAGTGCCTTCCAACCTGAGAAGCTCATCTTCCAGCATTAGATCTGACAATGTTCTGTTTTCAAAGTGCTTGATTTCATCCCACAACTAGCTTGGTCTTTGATCATTAGTGTTCAATGTGTCAAAGCTATTCTTGAGCTGGTCTCTAAATTCAGGGGGAATACACTCAGGGTGTCCTTTGGCTTTTATGGATTTGTCTCTCCTTCCTAGTCTGTCTTAGTCTGGAAGCTCCACTGACACCTGTCCACCATGGGTGACTCTGCTGGCATTTAAGATACCCATGGTTAAGCTTCCAGCATCCTAGCAACATGCCAGCCACCACAGCGCGACAGACTAATAGACGAGTGGTGGATTGTGTGTATAGGTCACATTCTGTTTATCGTTTCATCTGCTGATGGACATTTTGATTGTTTCCACCTTTTGGCTATTGTGAAAAGTTCTGCTGTGAACACTGGTGTGCAGGTGTCTGTTTGCATTATTGGTTTAACTTCTACATTGGTATTTTTGGATCACATGATAATCCTGTGTTCAATTTTTTGAGAAAATACTAAACTTTGGTTTTCCTGAGTACCTGAATGAGGGTTCCAGTTTCTCCATAGCTCTGCCTCCAAATGTCATTTTCTATTTTTGTGGTCATTGTCATTCTAATAGAGTTGAGGTGGCATCTCACTGTAGTTTTGATTTGCCTCTATCTAATGGTGTGGTGCTGTGGGTTAATGCACTGGACTGCAAGGTTGGTTTGAACCACAGGGTCAGTGGTTCAAGGTCACCAGCCGCTCTTCAGAAACCCTATACAGGGTAGCTATGAGTCGGAACTGACTTTACAACACTTATCAACAATGGCTAGTGAAATTGAGCATCGTTTCCCATGCTCGATGACCTTTTGAATACCCTTTTTGGCAAATTCTTTGTTCAAATTCTTTACCCCAATTATGATTGAATTATTTCCTTTTTTGTTAAGTTCTGAAAGTTTATTATGTACAGTTTGGATATTCGACCCTTATTGGATATATGATTCTAGAAAATTTTCTCCCAATCTCTAGGTCATCTTTTCACTTTTCATATTAAGTTCTTTGATTAATAAAAAGCATTTGAATTCTAGGATATCCTATTTATTTTGTCTTTTGCTTTTTGCTTCTACTGTCATATCTAATAATCTATCATTAGAAACTAGACCCTGCTGTCATTTATCTACCTATATTTTAAAAATAATTGTATAGTTTTAGTTTTCACATTTGTGTCCTTGATCTACTTTGAATTGGTTCCTGTGCATGATATGAGGAGTGGATACTGATTCATTTTTCTACATGTGGCAATACAGTTTTCTCAGTTCCATTTATTAAAGAGATTATTTTTCCCTATTCAGTGAAACTAGCCCTCTTGTTGAAAATTAGTTGATCATAGATATATGGATTTATTTCTGGACTGCAAGGTCAACAGGTCAAACCTACTAGCCACTCCTTAGAAACTCTTTAACAGGGCCACTGTGAGTAGAAACAGATTCAATAACACTTAATAACAACATAAGTCTATTGCATTCATATGCGTATATGCTTATGTGCTATTATGTACACGTGCTCAAATGCAAGTTCAACTTGAAGCTGAAAAAATATTAAAATAAATCCACAAGAGCCAAAGTATGTCCTGAATTTTGAGACCATCTCAAGAATAGATTTGACACATTGACCACTTATGAATGAAAACCAGGTTAGTTGTGGGATGAAATCAAGAACTTTATACTTGAAGAAAGTAAAAGGTCATTAAAATGTCAGGAAGGAAAGAAAATACCAAAATGGATATCAGAAGAGACTTGGAAACTTTTGAACATAAAGAAGCTAAAGTGAATAGAGGAAATGACAAAGTACAATAGCTAAAGAGGAAATTACAGAAGGCAGCTCAAGAAGACAAAATAATATCATGAAAAGTGCTAAGGACCTGAAGTTAGAAAACCAATAGGGATGAACACATTCAGAA
Organism: Chrysochloris asiatica; assembly: GCF_000296735.1. Classification (NCBI taxonomy): domain Eukaryota; kingdom Metazoa; phylum Chordata; class Mammalia; order Afrosoricida; family Chrysochloridae; genus Chrysochloris; species Chrysochloris asiatica. The sequence goes on along the minus strand of NW_006408530.1, from coordinate 36,158,060 downwards.
TTTCTCAAGTTAAAAGAACTCAAGAAAAAATTTGAGTCTCAAATTATAATACTGAAGGTTTCTTTGAGCAAAATATTGCACAATGCAGGAGATATCTAAAAGAAGATGGAAGGAATACACAGAGTAACTGTATCAAAAAGAAATTGTTGCTTTTCATCATTTAAGGAGATAGCATATTATCAAGAACCAATGATATTGAAAGAAGAAGTTCAAGATATAGAGACACTAGCAAAAAACAAGGAACCAAGAATTGCTGGAATGCCAATTGAGATGTTTCAACAAATAGATGTAGCACTCAAAGCACAGACTTTGTTTAGGCCAAAACTTTTGAAGGCAGATACCTGCCCAAGTGAAAGAAAAATGATCCAACAGAATACAGAAATGATCTATTAATATTGTATACAAATAAAATTTTCTTGAAGATAATTTAAAAACAGTTGTAGCAGTACATCAACAAGGAACTGCCAAAAATTCATCCAGTTTTACAAGAGAATATAAAACAAGGGACTTCATTGCTGATATCAGAAGAGTCTTGACTGAAAGTAGAGGACAGAAAAATCTTTACCTTTGTTTTATTGACTACGCAGAGACATTCAACTATGTTTCTCATAATAGATTATGGATAACATTGTAAAGAATGGGAATTCCAGAATTCTTCATTGTGCTCGTGTGGATCCTGTATAAAGACTTAAGTGGCAGTCATACAAACAGAACAAGGGAACACTGTGTGAGTGAAAATCAAGCAGGATGTGAGTTAGGAATGTATCCTTTCACTATAATTTCTCAGTCTGTTTGCTAAGCAAATGATCCAAGAAGCTGGACTATATGAATAGCATGGCATCAGCAATGGAGGAAGATTCATTAACAGTCTGCAATATGCTGATGACACATCTTGCTTGCTGAAAGCAAAGAACATTTAAAGCATTTACTGATGAAGATCAAAGACTATAGTTTGCAGTATGGAGTGCATCTGAACATAAAAGATCCTCACAAGTTGACCAATAAGCAACATCATGATAAAGAAAAGATTGAAGTTATTGATGATTTCATTTTACTTCAGTCCACAGTCAACACCCATGGAAGTTCTGGGCAACTCGACTACAAATGACCTCTTTTAAGTGTTAAAGAGCAAAGTTTCCACTTTGAGGACTAAGGTGCTTCTGACTTAAGTCATGGTCTTGTCAATCATTTCATATACATGTGAAAGCTGGACAGTGAATAAGGAAAACTAAAGAAGTATTGATACTTTTGAACTATGTTGATGGTGAAGAATAATGAATAGACTATGGATTACCAGCAGAATGAACACATCTGTCTTGGAACAGGTGCAGCCAAAATACCTCTTCGAAGTGAGGATGACCAGACTTTGTCTCATGTACTTTGGACATGTTGTCAGAAGTGTCTTAGTTTTTGAGTCTTAGTTACCTAGTACTGCTGTGAAAGAGATACTACAAGTGATGCTTTTGACAAACAGTAATTTACTATCTCACAGTATAGCAGTATAGGAGGCTACAAATCTGAATTCAGAGCACCAACTCTAAGGGAAAACTTTTTCTCACTGTCACCTCTAGAGGAAGAGCATCGTGTCCTTTCAACATCTGTGGGTCTTGTGTTCTTTGGAGATCTCCATCAATCTTCTCCTGAATTTAGGAGATTGTTATCACAGGGACCCTGGTTCCAAGCAATGTGCTCCACTCCTGGGTCTTCTTTCTTGTTGGTAGTGATGTCTCTCTTTGCTCACTTCTCACTCTCCTTTGGTCTCTTGTAAGCTAGAAAGTGATGCAGGTCACACTCCAGGGAAACACCTGGGTAAGTGCTGTGACTTGCGTATGGGTATTGCATCCCACCCTAGTCACCTTACACAGGATTGACTAATGACATCAGATCACATCAGGGGGGGATGATTACACTATGATAGGACTGCCACATCACATCATCATGTAACTGTTCAATCACTGACCATCATGGCTTCACCAAGCTGACACACTTTCAGGAGACAAAGTTCAATCCATGACACTGAAGTATGGCCTGCAGAAAAGAGGAAGACCCTCAGTGAGATTAACTGACACAGTGGCTGGAACAATAGGTTTAAATGTATCAATGATTGTGAGGATCACACAGGAATGGGCAGCTTTCATTTTGCTGTACACAGGTTCATTAGGAGTTATAATCAACTAGATGGTACCTAGTAATAATAATAATGCCTATTATTCCAGTACCAGGCTCTTTTAATTATGATGGCTTTATATTTGAAATTGTTGATGTTGTCAAGTCAGTTCTGACTCGTAGAGATTCTGTATAGGGTTTCCAAAGCTTTAAATCTACAAAGAAGCTGAAAGACTTATTTTTCTCCCATGGAGCGGCTGGTGGGCTCGAACCACAGACCTTGTGGTTGGCAGTCTAGTGTTTATCATATGGAGCCACGGTGTTCCCTTTTTTGAAATCAGGAAATGTAAATCTTCCTATTTTGTTCTTCAAGATTGCTTTAGATATTTGAAGTCCCTTGCCCTTCCATAAAATTTGAGGATTGGCTTTTCTATTTCTATAAAAATGATTTGAGACTTTGATGAGGATCACATAAAATTTATAGATTGCTTTGAGTAATACTGACATCTTAATCCATGAAAATAGACTGTCTTCACATTTATTTCGGTCTTCTTTAATTCCAGTTTTTAAATTTATTGGCTCTTTGGTGGTACTGTGAGATAAGCACTGGACTGCTAGTCCCAAAGCTGATGGTTCAAATCCACCAGCTACTCCACCAGAAAAAGATGAGACTGTCAACTCTTATAAAAATGTACAGTCTTAGAAACCCTATATAGGGTTGACCTGAGTTAGAATCAATTCGATGATGGTTTTTTTTAGTTTTTCTTAATACTGTTTTAAAGTATCCTCTCATTATAACATTTCATTCATTTAGTCTTTCAAATGTTTTGTCACCAAGATGGATCTCAGGTATTTTTTATAATATATCTTCCTATGAAACACATCATTCCACTTTGCTAAACCAGCATTTAATGACAGTGAGTTATATCTTAACAACAGAAGCTTTGGTAGCGTAATGGTTACGAGTCAGGCTGCTAACCTCTAGGTCAGCAGTTTGAAACTACCAGTCATTCCATGAGAGAAAGATGAGGCTTTCTGCTCACTTAAAGATTTACAGCCTTGGAAACCCTATGAAGGGTCACTATGAATCAGAACTGACTCCACGGCACACCACCACCATATCTTAAAAACACCAAAAACTAATTGCTGTTGTCAAGTGCCGTTGAGTCGATTTTGACCCATAGCGACCCTGGATAGGGTTTCCAAGGAGTAGCTGGTGAGCTTGAACCACTGACCTTACAGTTCAAATGGCTTTGCAGTCTGGTGCATTTACCCACAGCGCCACACTAGGACTCCTAATAGTTGCCATCAAATGAGTTCCAACTCAGAGTGACCCCATGTGTGTCAGCGTAGAACTGTGCCCCACAAGGTTTTCAATGACTGGTGTTTCAGAAGCAAATTTCCAGACCCTTTTCCCAAGGCATTTTTAGGTGGGCTTGAACTAACAGTATGTGAGTGAGCAGTTGAGCATTTCACCATTTGTACCATCCAGGAACTGAGGCCTAAGGTCAAAAACAAAACTAAAACTGAACCCACTGCTATTGAGTCCATTTTGACTCCTAGCAACCCTTTATGGGTTTCCCGAGACTTTAGACCTTTGTGGGAACAGATAGCTTCATCTATCTCTGGGGGAGCAGCTCATGTTTTTGACCCACTGACCTTACAGTTAGCCTAACCCACAGTGCTACCAGGGGCTGTTAAATACTGTGGGCACAGCAGAGTACCTTGCTCTTGTTGTTATTTGGTGCCATCCAGTCAACTCCAACTCATAGCAGCCCTGTGCACAGCAGAACTAATCACTCTCTGGGCATGCGTCATCCTCACAATTATTATTCTTGAGCCCATTACTTCTGCAACTGCGCCAATCCATCTTGTTGAAGGCTTTCTTTTTACTCACTTTCCACTTTAACAAGTATGATGTCTTTCTCCATGCACTGGTCCCTTCTGATAATATGTCCAAAGTATGCAAGACATTCTGGCCTCCAAGGAGCATTCTGGCTGTTCTTCTTCCAGTGCAGATTTGTTTGTTTTTTTGGGG
>NW_006408530.1:36142369-36149494 GCF_000296735.1 Chrysochloris asiatica | reverse complement strand
TGACCTTGCAGTCCTGCTCATTAACCCACAGCGCTACACCAGGACTCCTGTGCACCTTACATAGCCACTTACAAATAAGTAATCTATAATCTCAAGGAATTTATAATAGTTTTATAGAGAGGATAATAAAGAAACAAGTTACAGTGTTTCCCATCATGAAACCAAACCAAACCAGTTGTTATGGAGCTGATTCCCAACTCATGGCATCCCCATGTGTAAGTCAAACTGTACTCCCAAAGGATTTCAATTTTCAGAAGTAGGTCAACTTCCAACTTGTCTCTGGGCGGACTCAAACCCCCAACTTTGCAATTAGCAGTCAAGTATGTTAGCTGTTGGCACCACGCAGGGACAATGGTTGCATTATTTCTTGTTGTTGTTAAGTGCCATCGAATCAGTTCCAAGTCACAGCAGCTGTGTACAGGGTTCCTAAGGAGCTACTGGTGAGTTTGAGCTGTTGACCTTGCAGTTAGCAGTTCAGGGCGTATCCTGCTGCTCCACAGCTGCATTATAGAGAATTGAAAAGAAGGATACTCCTAGTCAATCAAATGGTTGAGAGAAGAATTTACATAGGTGGCATTTGAGATGGACTTTGAAGGCCAAATTTTGAGAGGAGATGCCATAGAGAGGAGATAGATAGCAAACAGCTACCTAGAGTTGGAGAAATTTTTGAGGAGTTTGAGGAAAACAAAATAGTTTTGTTTGGGAGGAGATGAGGCGTCAAGAGTTTGGGGCAAGATAAAGAGATGTAGGTAGACTCTTTGAGGACTAATTGTGAAAATTGTGAGCATAATGGTAAAGAAAATCACAGACTGAAAAACCAGGAGGCAAACACCAATATTTAGGACATGCAAGAAGAAAAAGAGACTGAAGAAACCATCTAAGTGGGAGAATTTGGATAAGGCAGCACAGGGAAGGCATGGGAAGAGATATTGTAAGGAATGTGTATTACTTAGCTAGGAGTCCCTGCGTGGTACAAATGGCTAATGTGCTCTGCTTCTAACCAGAAGGAGGAGGTTCAAATAACCCAGAGGTACTACTGAAGAAAGACATGGCAATGGACTCCTGAAAAAACAGATATTAAAATCTATGGAGCTCAGTTCTACTCTGACACCCATGGGGTTGCTGTGAGTCAGGAACTACCCTGTGGCAACTGGTTTGGGTTATCAGCTAGCTGTTGCTGTGTAAGAAATTTCCCCTAATTTAAGCATCTTAAAACTACAATGATCTCACAGTTTCTGTGTCAGAAGTTCAGGAGTGGCTTGGGTTAGTTATTCTTGGTCAGGGTCTCTATGAAGTTACAGTCAAGATGTCTGCTGGGGCCTGGCCTGCTTCCAATATGGCTCATCCACATAGCTGTGGACAAGAGCTCTTCATTGCTTATTGGTTTTTGGCAGGAGGCCTCAGTTTATCCCTGCTAGGACTTGTCCTTATTGCTGCTTGATGTGCTTGTACCACATGGCAGGTGGTTACTCCCACAAACAGTGATCTGAGGAAGCAATATCATGTGACCAAGTTTCAGCATGGACACATCACCACATCCACCTTGAGTCCCTAAGTCCATCCCACACTGAAGACTCCAGTTCTATCTCTTCAAGGGGAAAAAAAACTGGACAAATTTATGGACATATTCTAAACCTATTCGAAAGGAGGTGATCTAAAACGTGAACTGTTACTGAAGGATCAAGAACAAAAGAGCAACGCAGCCGTTGGGCATGGTGAGGGAATATAGAGGCTTTGGAGTGTGTGGGCTCCAGGGTCAGCTCTTGGGTTTCCTGGTTTCCTTTTGTGCACAACACTGGGTCAGTTACTTATGTTTTTGAACCTCACAGTCTTCCTTTGTCAGATAAAGACAATGTTGGAAGCATGGCCGTGAGAGTTAAGGTCAGAGGCATAGAACATCTCCACAAAAAGCTTGATGACCAGCACTCACTAAACTTGGCATTATTAAATTTTATTTTTATTAAAGAACAATTAATATGACATTGTTGATATTTGAAATAGCAAATTTGCTTGAATGTTGAGAAGTGAAAATCAAATGGACAAGGTTAGAATCAGGGTACTTTCTAGATTTGATATCTTATATTTGTGTGTGTCTTCACAAGAATTCTATAGGGTGCATATTATGAATGTAAATTCCAGGATTCCAGAAGGCTCTGGCCAAGAAGACCCAGAAACTTGCATGTTTTAACCAGCAGCCAGATGAGTTTGATATAGATGGGCCACAGACCCATTTTAAGCATCCTGGATTAAGGAATGAATAGGAAGCAGGCAAGTGCAGGTGAGATGATGTGATCAGACAGAGAATGCAGGTTCCAGGTGGACATCTGTGGATACTTGTGAGCATATACTAAGTGGCCAGTCCAGAGGCAGATCGAAACTTAAAGCGAGGACATAGCACCAACAGCCAAACAAAGTAGTGAGAGAAGCAAATATCCTTAGGATTGGTGTTTACGAATATCAGGGAGCCTTGATCTCTGAAAAGTAGAAGGTCCACTCCTCTGATGAGAAAGCTTGAGGGAAGCAGAGGCAATAATCAGGAAGTTGCAGGAAACTCAATGCTCGTAGCAAAGCTATTGCAAAACGCTGCATGTTTTATCTTGATTCCAATATTGACTTCACATGTACCTAATCTTTGGATCGAGATAAACATGAATAAAATGATGTGAAATGTTCCAAAGATTTAAAAATACTGACAAAAATCCACCACCTAAATTTGTTTTTGCATTAGGCCAGCAGAGGGCGATACTGCAGTACATATGCCATAGTTGGGTCAACCTCCTAGCCTGTGCAAAGTCAGCTCCTGTTGAATTGGATTATTAACCCGATTTAAAGAGCAATATTTGGGGAGCTTCATTTGTGACCTTTATAGTCTGGAACCTTCATAGAAGGAACTTTTAAGATTTTTCTTTAATTATTGAGGGATCTATTTATTTATTTATTTATTTTCCCAACTGCCGATTTTTATCATCAAAAAAAAATTAGTTCTGTAGAGTTTAGGGGAATTAACCTCTCGTTCACTGACTTCATTTTTTTGACATAGAAATTAGAGCAGAAGAGGAAGGACTGAGAGAAAAGTGCATCTATAAGGTAGCTCCGAGAGGAGGAATTGCTCAGTGTGTTAGATGTTGTTAGATGTTCCTCAGTTGCTTTCGGGAGAGATTGTACCAATTCACTTTTGCACCAATAATGTTTAAAACGCTATTTCTTTGCATAGTTGGAAACCCACCATACATGTCAGCGTTTTCACATTTGTCACTCTCACAGGTGAAATGTGAACTGGAGGGTGGGGAGCAAGGAATAATTTTAATTTTAATTTCTTTCAGATGGGAGAATGGGCGTCATTTCACATTTAAATCCTTAAAAACATTTTTTTTCCTCTGAATTGTCTTAGAATGTTCTTACTTGTTGACACATAGGAGCTCTTTTTAGGGGGTCAATCAAAATCTGAAGATAGCAATGGAATGACGTAAATAGTGCTTCTTTGCCAATGTTTGAATGATGAACAATGGCCTTCTAAGAACTCCCTTTCCAAACCTGTTTTGATCCATGTAACTTTTTGAAACATGTCTCAAATTACTGTCTTAAAAGCACCCTGAGGAAGTCTGCTGTGTAGAATTGTTTGCCTCAAAACGACAGTTTTTACCCTTTTGTAAATCAGTGTGGAGAAAAGCCCGGGGTTAAATGGTGACAAATCAGGCTTATGTAGGAGTGGGTATATTTTACTGTTGTTATTTACGGCCTAGTCGGCCTCCAACTCATGGCGACCCAAGCACAACGGAAGGAAATGCTGTCCCGCCCCACGCCATCTGTATGATCGCTTAAAGATTGGACCCTTGTGATTTGTAGGGTTTCCATTGCCACGGCTTTCTTCCTAGCCCATCTTAGTCTGGAAGCGCTGCTGAGACCTGTTGGACATCACAGCAGGACACGCTGACTGAAGAGGGGTGGCTTCAGTTGAGGTGCATGGACAGGAAGCAAGTCTGGGCTTCCAGATGGAAGGCAAGAATTCCACCAGTAAACAAACAGTACTCTTTAGGACATTTTTTCTGGTCACAAATGACCAAGTGGCAGGTATATGCTCAGGTTCCCCATTGCTCCAAAAGAAACATTTTCAGATGCTACGCTGGAGATGCCGGACTGTGAGAACTGGTCAACCTTTAGTAGGTTTTTGAGTGAAGATCATCAGGAAAGCCTGACCACTAATATCCCCTTCTGCCAGGCACGCATCCTTACAAATGAGACTTCTTTTTTTCTTTGTAATAATACCTCTGTTGAGGTACACTCCACTCATTTAAAGTGTAGAGTACAATGGGTTTGTATTATTATTACCGTCACACCCATCACCACATTGAACTTCTTCATCACTTCTAAAACTAACCCTGCATCCTTCCCTGTTTTGCCCCAAGCCCCTCATCCTTCTTCTCCTCTAAGCAGTCTGTTTTCTGTCTTGACATGATTGCCTTTTCTGAACATTAACTATAAATAGAATCATATGTGTTCTTTCTGATTGGTTTCTATCACCATAGCACTTTCAAGTTTTATCCATGCTGCAGCATGCATCAGAACTTTATTGCTTTCTGTGGTCAAATAACCCTCTGTTTTGTGGACATTTCCATATTTGTTTATCTATTCACCAGTTGATGGACATTTGAGTTGTCCTGGCTGTTGCGAATAATGCTGCTTTGAATATCTGTGTACACAATTTTGTGTGGTTTTGTATTTTCATTTCTGTTGGGTATATATGTTGTTGTTGTTAAGTACCGTCGAGTTGGCTGTTGTGGAGCTGTAGGCACAGACCACAAGGTAAGTTTGAACTGCAAGGTTGACAGTTTAAACAGTCTTGCAGTTCAGACTTGCTTTGTGGGTCAGTGCCTACAGTGCCACGCTGGGAGGATGCAATTGCAGGTTAAATGGCATGTCTGTGTTAACTGTTTGAAGACCTTGTCAGATGCATTTCCAAAGTGGCTGGATCATTATATGCTCTTACCAGGATATAATGGATCAGCGCTGGACTGCTAACCACAAGGTTGGTGGTTCAAACCCACCAGCTGCTCCTTGGAAACCCTATACAGGGTCACTGTGAGTCAGAACAGACTCGACAGCACCTAACAACAACAAATAACTAATGATGGGGGATATAGGTGTCTTTGAAAAGAATAATCCTGTCTAGCAAATTCTTGGAATTCTGGCATGACATTGTAGGGTACGGTGCGTACTGGACGACAAGGTAGGTTTGAACCGCAAGGTCGGTGGTTTAAACTCACCTACGACTCCTTGGAAACCCTATTATAGGGTTACTATGAGTCAAAATTAACTGGACATCTCGTAAGCAAACTCATTGGTGTCCTTTAGCATGGAGAACTCAGACAGAGATGATAAACCTCACCACCGATAATCCACACAGTGAGCACATATTTTTGCATTATGCTTACTATTTTGTTTATCTTATGTGATGAATGTTTACACAAATCCTTTGTCCATTAGTAAATTGGATTCTTTGTCTTTTTGCTGTTGATATGAAAGAGTTCTTTATATATTCTGGGTACTAGCCCCTATGTATCAAATGCATGGTTTGCAAATATTTTCTTCCATTCTGTGGGTTGGCTTTTTACTTTCTTGAGAGTGTTCCTTCATATAAACAATTTTGAATTTTGACAAAGTCAATTTAGATATGTTTTTCTTTTGTTAGTTATGCTTTTGATGTTGTATATAAGAATCCACGGCCAAAATATATATCTTTATGCGTTCTTCTTGAGTCCTGGTGTAGCGCTACAGGATAATGTGCTGGACTGCAAGGTCAATTTGAACTGCAAGGTTGGTGGTTCAAACTCACCAGCCTCTCCTTGGAAACCCTACACAGGGTCGCTATGGGTCAGAACCAACTCCACAGCACATAACAACAACATGTGTTCTTCTGACTTTTAAAGTTTTGGCTCTTACATTTAGGTTCTTGCCCCATTTTGAATTAATTTGTTATATGTTGTGAGGAATGGCACGTCCTTTTTTAAAAGTCCATATTAATGTTAAAAAATAAATAAATAAAATTTATGAAAGACAATATGATGAATGCAATCACTTCTAGGAATCTCACCTACCGATAAGGATGTATTTATAAGATTATTCACTGCAGCATTTCTTGGTTTTTCTTTCCCTCTTTTTTGTTCCATCTTTCTCTCTTCCTTTCCTTATTATTATTATTATTTTGGAATAGCAAAACACTGTAAAGAACCCAAGTATCTATGAGTTGTTGTTGTTGTTGCTATGTGCTGTGGAGTCAGTTCTGACACATATGACCCTGCCCAGGGTTTCTGAGGCTGTAAAACTTTACGGGAGCAGAAAGCCTCATCTTTCTCCTGTGGAACAGCTAGTAGTTTCAAACTGCTGACCCTGAGGTTAGCAGCCTGATTCATAACCAGTATGCTACCAGAGTTCCTTATGTCTATCAGTAAAGGCTGTTAAATAAATTTTGGAACATCCACATAATGGAATACTATGTGGCTGTGAAAAATAGTGAAGCTCTCTATATTATGACTTGGACTGCTCTCCAGAAAACATTGCTCTGTGAATATATGAAGGCTTAGTAGATAGTTTTTGTGTGTGAGAGAGAAAAAAGGGAACAATAAAAATATATATACATATTTCTTTTATATACAGATATGTGTATAAAGAAACTCTGCAAGAATTCAGTAGAAGCCAAAAATCCTATGAGGTGAACAGGTACTATGTGCAGGAGAAAGAGGGAGGGAGATGTTCTTGTCCACATTTGCACCATTGTTGTTGTTGTTAAGTGCCATCAGGTTGATGCCGACTCATAGTGATCCTGTGTAGGGTTTCCAAGGAGCGGCTGGTGGGCTTGAGCTACTCACCTTATGCTTAGCAGTCCAGTGTTTATTCTACAGTGCCGCAACATTTGACTGATAGCTTCTTAAAACATGGAAACAGATACATAAAAAAATTTGGATAAATGTAATTTAAAAAATCTTTTAGGTGCAGAAAAATAAAAGAATGGGGTAAGAAAAATCATATTATTGTAGGTATTTACAAATGTTTATTTTTCTCAGTTGAAATATAAGCATCTTTATACCTGGTTTTCTAATGACTAAGGATGTGGTGGCGGTTTTGTGC
>NW_006408530.1:36140513-36142269 GCF_000296735.1 Chrysochloris asiatica | reverse complement strand
ATATGAGGCTACTGAAAATATCATGGCTTGGGTCAGGTGTACCTTAGTCCTCAAAGTGATGTCTTTGCTTTTCAATACTTTTAAGAGATTTTGTACAGCAGATTTGCCTAATGCAGTATGTTGCTTGGTTTCTTGACTGCAGCTTCCCTAAGTGTTGATTGCGGATCCAAGCAAAATGAAGTCTTTGACAACTTCAATCTTTTCTCCATCTCCCATGTTGTTATATATTGCAAGAAGAATGAACAAATTTATCTTGGAAGAAGTATAACCAGAATACTCCTCATTCTTTGGTCATCAGGTGGGACCAGTCCCTCTAGAAAGACATCATGCTTGGAAAACTAGAGGATCAGCAAAACAGAGGAAGACTCTCAAGTTGAATAGACACAGTGCCTTCAACAACGGGCTCAAACATAGCCGTGGTTTTGAGGATGGGACTGTGCTGGGCAGTGTTGAATTGGGTTGTACATGAGGTAGCTACAAGTTGGAACCATCTCAGTCGCACCTAACAAGAAAAAAATGGTTGAGTTCCAATTTGTAATTTTCGTCAAACTTATTGATCTCTCTAAAAGTCCTTGATTTTTGCTAAACATCTATCTATCTATGTTGGATTGCACTGATTATAGTTTATAAAATAGTGACCTTGAAGATGACAAAGCGACTGACAAAAGGTCAGGAATCTTTATGTATTTTTGTGCTGTCTGAAGTGCTTGACAGAAGAGGTGTTTCCCCTCCTGAGATAATGAAGAGATGGAAGGATAACATGCTTTCTTAGATGCCCAGATGACAGAGAGGAGTTTGTTTCCATACGGAGTACAAAGTGTTTTTTACCTTCAGCTCAGTAAAACAGCCTACAGTTGAATCCTGAGAAGTAGCTCAAATAGCATCTCCTATTAAGTTTAATTGAATCTATTCAAATTACATTTTTTACAAAACAAAAATAAACTTTAGAGTTACTGCCACAACATCTCAGAGGGGTGGAAAAGAGGCAGTCTCTAGAAGAAAGACTCTTATTTGCTGTGAGGATTTGTATTGGGCATTGGAATTGCTATGTGTGAGCAACTCAGGTGATGCAATGGTTAAGCACTCTGCTGAGAACTAAAAATTTGGAAACTTGAACCCGCCAGAGAGATGTGGCAGTCTGTTCCCTTAAAGATATACAACCTTGGAAACCCTTTGGGGCAGTTCTATTCTGTCCTATAGGGTCGCTAGGGGTCAGAACCAATGGGAAATGGAAGTGTGTTTGTTTTTAAAACTGGAGATACATTTTATTAGCTTTTAATAATATATTGGAAAAACCTGTGCCATTAGCATGTGGAATTTAACAAGAAAAAAATGAATGTATACTACGTTGATTTTCCTTGGTAAAGTTTTACTTTACGATATGGTGAGCTTATCAAGGGAGAGGGAGGGCTGAAGGTCAAGACCTGTTTATTTCTGCAGACTGGTGTAAAAGGGAGAAAGAGGGGATGTCATTGAGCTCTGAGCTATAGTTCGTTCAGTAAAAATATTTGCTATTAGAAATGATTCTATTTACAGCCTTATTTTGCTTCCTTTAAGAATATGCTGAAGGAGCTCTGATAGCATAGTGGTTGTGAGTCAAGCTGCTAGCCTCAAAACTACCAGCTGTTCTGTGGGAGAAAGATGAGGCTTTCTGCTCCCATAAAGATTTACTATGGTTGGAACTGTGGGTTGGAACTGACTCCACGGTATACCACCACCACCACCACCAAGAATATATACAGGTTAATGCTCTGGA
>NW_006408530.1:36130391-36133768 GCF_000296735.1 Chrysochloris asiatica | reverse complement strand
CAGTAATATTGCTGCTAGTTAGGTTAGAATTGTGATCTGCCATCATGGTGCAAAGCAGCAAACTAACAGCCCTGTCCTCATTCACACAGTATTCTAAATGAGCTAACAGCCACAGGAAGGTGCTCACCTCAAGGCATCTAAAGATAAGGCTATTCTAGAAACCCTCTCACTGAAACAACAACCTGTACAAATATGAGGAGACTTTCAAAATTTTGTGGAAAAATTCCTTTATCTTTTCCATGGCATTTTTGCAGCCCCGTCGTACACGGTTTCTTTATTTTAGCCTTAATGGCTCAAATCACTGACAATCCTATCCAAGGATGTAGGTGTCCTTGAAAAGAATAATCTTGCCTAGAAAATTAACCTGGGGGACTCAAACAGAGATGACAACCCTATCACTGGTCACCCACGCTGGTTGCCTCTAATGGCTGTTTTGAAGTGTTGTCTTGAAGTTGCTCCAGTTGGCTCTTGGCAATGTTTTTCTCAAGGCCTTTGTCTTTGCTGAAAGAGTGCTCTCCTCTTGAACATAAAACTCTCCAGTGAAAATGTATTTCCTCTTTCTGACTCCTGTGGTTTTCACTGTGGCAATTGTAAAACTGCCCCCCAAAAATCAGCTTGAGCAGGAAATTTAACAGCACACAAAGGTCACCATGTGCATGTTTCATCCTTTTGGTGGGTTAAAACAAAAGAACTGTGCTTACACACAAATCTACTACTAATGGACTTGACATTCTAGGAGCAAATGTCATACATTAGAAAGACTGAGGCAGACAGTATGAAGAAGGTGACCCAGATTCCTTCTGTTTTCTTCCCTTTTTGACCATGAACCAAAAATATCAGTTCCACAAGTGGGAAACCACTAAGAATCACCGTCCTCAGGGAAGTGACTGGGGAGGAGGAAGAAAGAATAAAATATATTAATATAATGAAATTAAACCTTAAAAAGGAAAAGAACTACAGCAAAAAGAAAATGGTTTTAGAAATAAGTATAAATTTAATCAAATGCCATGGAATCCTCGTCTAACTGGAGAAACATGTATCCTCAAACCTAGAGCCATCAGAACCAATTACAATGACAGATAAGATGAGATTTGTTATCACTGGGGAAGTAACATCCTGGGCCCCAAATTGGTGGCTCCCATTGCTAAACTGGAAAAGGCAAAGACCAAAGAATTAGCCACCAAATTGGGTTACTGTATGCAACTTGTTTCTCTGTTGTTGTTGTTATGTTGTTAAGTACCGTGGAGTCGGTTCCTACTCATAGCGACCCTGTACAGGGTTTCTGGGGCTATAAACCTTTATGGGAGCAGAAAGCCTCATCTTTCTCCCATGGATCCACTGGTAGTTTCAAACTGCTGACCTTGAGGTTTACAGCCCAATTTGTAACCACTATGCTACCAGAGCTTTCTATAAATAAATTTGTTCTTTCTTTCTTTTTTTAAATACAGTCTAGAGTGACACTGAGTCACCAGAAAAGCTTCTGGCAAATTGCTGGCATCTTTAGAAGACCTAGGATGAGTGACAACAGTTGTCATGAGATGCAGGATCTTGAAAGGAATGGTCATTTAGCTAAACGCAAAGATGCTGACCTTTTCATGGCAGAAACACTGCACAGCCTCCAACTGAGGCTATTAGAACAAGATTCTCAGCAACACCGTGAGTTCCCTGGAGCTGGCCAAACCTTTGTTTTCCTGCATGGCCCAGTTGTTGAATGTGGGCTATCCTAGGGAAAGCAATATTATCTTTAGCCAGGTAACACTCTCAGCAGCTAGGAAATGAATGGCCTTTTTCTGGAGCAGAATCTAACTAGAAATCTGTAGCATCCTCTACGATGACTTGTGTTTCAAGTGGAAGGACCACTGTTCGAGCCCCTTACGGTAGTTTTAAGAGCCACTGACAGTAGGGTCTCTTTATTTTCCAATAAATCCTTGTATATTGAGAAGGGACAGGTGGGTATAAATCAAAATAATTAAGGAGTTAAAAATTAAAATGCTGTAAGTACTGTATGCAGTTTGAAAGTAGGTTTTGCCTTGAAAACTAAGAAATTCTTATAATTTAATAATGATAAAAATGTATATAATTCTATGAATTCCAGGCTTTGGAGAGCTGATCAACTTAATTATTATTAATAGTATTACTAGGTGTGATATATTTTATTACTAAGTCTGAAACAGAAAAAAACACAGAGATCCTACTTTAGAAATGCTGCAACTGCTGTGGAAAATGGTATGGCATTTCTCAGAAGGTTGGAAATAGAAATACCATATAATCCAGCAATCTCTTTACTTGGTATATATCCTCAAGAAATAAGAACCGTGACACAAATATATGCACATCCAGGTTCATTGCAGCATTATTTACAATAGCAAAAAAGATGGAGGTAGCCTAGATGCCCATCAGCAGAGGGATGGTTGAACAAGTTTTGGTGCATACATACAGTGGAGTATTCTGCAACACTGAAGAATAGCAAGGAATCTGCAAAATACCACATAACATGGAGGAACCTGGAGGACATTATGCTGAGTGAAATTAGCTGGTCACAAATGGACAGATATTGTATGAGATCACTGCTGTGAAAAGTCAAGAAGTGTATCTCATTCTCTAATAAAATTCCTATGATGATTACCAGGAGTGGGATGAAAGGGAGATTATCCACTGAGTAGAAGGTAGACACATGCTAACTTGGGTTAAAAAGAAAAGGAAGGAAGAGAGAAGAAAGGGAGGGGAAGGAGATTACCTTCTTCTTTTTTCTCTTTTCTTTTTTCCATTCACTGGAAAGGAAACAGTGTACTAATTTTCTCATTAGGACAAACTATTGGGAACTTTACCACAAATAAAAAAGGGAAAGTAAATAAGGGGAGAAAAAAGGAAAAGAATGAAGAAATAGAAAAAAGATGTGGAGATTTAGCTGTGCAACATGGGATTTGGTGAAGTTGACGTGACTGGATTGTACATGTATAAATGGGTAAAATGTCCAGTGTTCTGTTGAATATATATACTTCCAGAGGGAGCATGGTGCTTCCATACCGTCATAAGCATTGGACTGTAAACCACAAGGTCTGCAGTTCGAGCCAGCCAGTCTCTCCACAGGAGAAAGATGAGGCTTTCTGCTCCCGCAAAGATTTTAAAAAGCCTTGGAAACCCTAAATAGGGTCACCATGACTTGGAACCTACTTGAAGGCATTTAGCAACAATAGCAACAAAAAAAGCACATATCCTAAATGTACAGCTTGATACATTTTCACTTAGTAAATACACCCATGTGTCTAGCACCCAGATCAAGAAAGAGAACTTCACCATACTCCAGAAGTCCTCTCCTGTCCCTGACAGTCCCTAGACCCTGCATAGGGCAATCATCATTTTGACCTCTTCTACCA
>NW_006408530.1:36124998-36126168 GCF_000296735.1 Chrysochloris asiatica | reverse complement strand
TTCCAAAGAGAGATTAACTAATGGAATGCAGAAATCTTCAGAAATATCATTAATATTACATTTAATGTAAATAAAGTAAAATTTTACTAAAGATAATTCAAAAATGAGTGTGCAGTCCAGTGTTCATCATGCAGCACCACACCAGGACATAATAATATTATTTTTAATTATATCAATTTGAAAATAATGCAATTAACCATACCCCTCTCTGGTCGAATACTTTTAACTACCTACTTTTAAACTATTCTTAGTTGCGGTTATCTAAGTTTGTTTTGGAGCCCTATTGTGGCGCTGTAGGAGAAAGCACTGAACTGGTAACCACAAGGTAAGCAGTTCAAATCCACTAGCTGTTCCTTGGGACCCTATATAGGATTATTACTCACAGTGCACTTAACAAGTTTTGTTTTAATAACAATCATGGATTACTTTTATGATTATCTGAAAAGACCATGAAGCTGTTTTCATTTTGAAATAATCAAAACTCACAGTCAAACAGACCCTTGTCATCTTGTGAGAGCCATCACTGTCTCCCACCTGGAACAGTGAGGCACACTGAGGAAAAGCATGCTTGCAGGGCCTGGTTTGAGAGTTTGGGTTAGGAGAAGACAGTGTGAAAGTACCTTTTGTTGCATAATAACCACGTGTTATCCCATCCTGCTGTGCCTAGGAGATGGCCTGGCCATAAAGACTGCTTAATTACTTAAATTACCTCTTCTTTGTGGAAGGGAACTTTCTCAATACCATCAATGGGGCTTATTTGGTCTGATTGCTGGCATCCTGCTGTGAACTGGGATGAGAAAAGCACATCATGATACTGTGAGTGTATAATGCTTTTGTTGACATTTTCCCGGGCAAGCGGGGTAATGTCTAATCTTATGTAACCTAGAGTTCTGTGGAAACCTGCCTCCCTCTTTGCCTTTTCCATTTCATTCTATTTGATCCTTGTTGCTGTTGTTGCCTGTGAGTCGCTTCTGATTCATGGAGACCCCGTGTGTTACAGAGAACTCACTGCTCCTTAAGGTTTACTTGGCTGTAATCTTTATGGAAGTAGAGCACCGGTGCTTTCTTCCACAGCGCCATGTGATGGGTTTAAACTGCCAAGCTTTACATTTGTAGTTGAGTACAAACCCTGTGCTCCTAAGAACCTATATTTGGTTCTATTAACTATGG
>NW_006408530.1:36118082-36124448 GCF_000296735.1 Chrysochloris asiatica | reverse complement strand
CTTCTCCAGTGACTGGTCCCTTCTGACAATATGTCTGAAGTATGAGAGACAAAGTTTGGCCATCTTGGCCTCTAAGGAGCACTCTGGCTGCACTTCTTCAGTGACCCTGTATAGTTGCCGGGGAGCAGCTAGTGAGCTTGAACTGCCGATCTTGCAGTTCAAAACGGCCTTGCAGTCCAGCACAGAACCCTGCAGCACCTCACCAGGACTCCAGCAACCCTATAGGACAGAGCACAACTACCCCATGGGATTTCAGAGGCTGTAATCTTTATGACTAGATTGGTATGTGTTTTGTCTCACATAGTTTTTGGTGGGTTTGAACCACTGACCTTTTGGTTAGCAGCCCAACACTTAACCATTGCACTACCAGGACTCCTTGTTGTTGTTAATTGCTGTCCTGTTGGTTTCGACTCATAGCAACTTTGTATAGGGTTTCCCAGGAGCGGCAGTTGGATTTTAATTACAAACCTTAATAGTCAAACCAACCTTGGGGTCCAGTACTTGTCCGACCTCACCAAACGGGGAACTCCTAGTGGGAGTGAAATGAAATTGCATCGTGATTTTGAGCTACATCTCTTTTGATGGCTCAAAGAAGCAACTTTAGATGTTATTAATTTTTCTTGTTTTTTATATCATTGATTTCTATGCTGACCTTAATTGTTTTATTTTATTTACTTAGTGTTGTTTACTTGCTTCTATTCTACTTTTTAAGGTGCAGGTTTACATTATTGATTATAGATCCTTTTTTCCTTTCTAATTTAATAATTTTTAAGCTATAAATTTTCTTTTAAGTATTACATTAATTGTACTCATACATTTTAATATATCATATATTTGGCTTTGTTGTCATCCAATTTGAAATATTTTCTAATTATTCTTGTGATTTTTTTTTCTTTGCATTATTTAGAAGTGTATAGTATTACTAAATTTCCAAATAGTCAGGGACTCCTGGATTTATTTCTTTTGTTGATATTTAATTTAATTCACCAATTATATTCTTATGGTTGGAGAATATACTTCATATAATTTCAGTCCTTTTAAGTTTATTGAGATTTGTTTTATGATCTATGATGTGGTCCTTCCTGGTGAATGTGCCATGTGCACTTGGAAAGAATGTGTATTCAGCTGTTGTCATGGGAGTTTGGTAAGGTTAGTTGACGAGTATTCTTAATTTCTATGTTCTTTTAAAATGTATGTTCCAAGATTGTGGTGATTAGTCCAGTACTTACCCACTGGCCACTACAGTCCCACTTCATCTATTAATTACTGAGAAAAGGGATTTGAAATCTCCAATTATCATTACTACAGTGTCTTTTTCTCCTTCCACTTTTTCTTGAAGTGAGCATATACTATTTTATTTGAGTACATGTTGATTGAAGTGTTTAATCCAGTCACATTTAGTTTAGTATTTGATTTGGTTGGCGCCGTAGGATAAGCACTCAACCTCAAGGTTGGCTTGACTAGCATGGTCAGCTGTTCAAACTCACCAGCGGTTCCTCGGAAACCGTATACAGGGTCGCTATGAGTCGGAACCGACTTGACAGCTCTTAACAACAGCAACAACAGTGGTTGGATTTACAGTCACCATGTTTGTTGTTATTAGTATATTGCATGCCATTTTTATTTCTCTCTTCCCCTTACTGCCTTCTTTTGTGTAAAACAAGTGTTTTTTAGTGTGCCATTTTATTTCCTATGTTGTTGTTATGTGTCGTGGAGTTGGTTCTGACTCATAGCGACCCTGTACAGGGTTTCTGAGGCTCCAAATCTTTATGGGAGCAGAAAGCCTCATCTTTCTCCCGTGGAACAGCTGGTAGTTTTGAACTGCTAACCCTGAGGTTAGCAGCCCAATTCATAACCACTACGCTACCAGAGCGTGGTTATAGTAACTACTTTTTGCGACATTTTCTTAGTGTTTGCCCTGTTGTTGTTGTAAAGTGTCATCAGGTTGGTTCCAACTCAAAGAGACCCTGTATAGGGTTCCGAGAAGCAACTGGTGGATTTGAGCCACAAACCTTGTGATTAGCACTCTGGTGCTTATCCTTCAGTGCCACACAAGTTATACTGATTACTTTTTGAGTTGCTTCCTTAGCGTTTGCCCTAGGATTGCTGTATTATCTTGTTATGATCTACTTCAGTTCATTACTGACACTTCTGATAAAACATAGCAACGTTTCTTTATTACAGCTCCATTTCCTCTGCCTTGTTTGTACTATCATTGTCTATGTTTATATATGTCATAAATCTAACAGGACACTGTTATTGTAACTTTATGCAATCATTTTTTAAATGACATTAAGAGAACAGTACCTTTTTGTACAATCTTTTTTTTTACCAGCATATTTATCATTTCCATTGCTTTTCCTTTTTTTCTTTGAATTCTGGTTATTATCTAGTACTTTCTTTCAACCTGAAAGTCTTTAGTATTTATTACATGGAAGTTCTATTACCAACAAATACTCTCTGGGTTTAATTTTTTTTTATCTTGGGGTAATTTTATATCACTTTCATTTTTATTGATTATTAATTCTTATTGACTATCACTAGAAATATTGATTGACACGTCCATTTTCTTTTAGCTCCTTGAATATGCCATTTTATTGCCATCTAGCCATTGTTGTTGTTTCTGATGGAAAGATGCTGATCTTTTACACATGATAAGTTATTTTTCTCTTACTGCAATTCAAAAGTTTGAATGTGTGAATCTCTTTGTGGTTATCCTATTTAGGTTCGTTGGACTTCTTGAATCTGGTGATTAATGTTTTTATTGAATTTGGCAACTTTTCAGACATTTTTTTTCTTCAAATATTTTCTCAGCCTATTTCTCTCTGTCTTCTCCTTTAAAGAACAAAAACAAACTTAGCGCTGGTGAATAGATTCGGATTCATAGCAACCCTTAGGACAGAGTTGTCCAAAGGCTGTAAATCTTTTTTTTGCCATAAAATAGTATGTTTAATGAACTGAATAGTATGCTTAATTCATTTGAAGGAAGGCAGAGGAAATCTGTCTTATCATAATCAAAACTGTGGGGTTCAATAATCATTGAGCTCAGTCGATGGTTAGAAATGTGATGACAGGAGCTATAGGGATCTTCTAGATTCTTAACGTGAGGTCCTGGTTATCCATGGCCTCAAAGCAACACTTGTGCTGGTTTACTCTCTACTAAGCAGTCATCTGTAAAGGTTCCTTTGTGTGTATGTGACGATCACTCAAATCTTGGATCCTGGGCAATCCTTACAGCAAGTCTATCGACTACTGCCTCAACTTCTCAATTTCAGCCTTTACCCAGTCAGTTATACAAGGGTTACAGTTGACTGACAGGTGGCCCGTGATTAATTGTAGTAGGTCCAGTTTGGATTTAATGGAGAAGTTTGTAAAGTTGGTATCACCCAGAAAGTGGTACGGTGAGCCGAGCTGTGTGTTCTATGGATAGAACAAACAGGAAGAGCCTTGGGGGACATGTTTTTCCTTGAATGTACTGGAATCTGTCTTTTCTCTCTTTTTAGATTTTAATCTATCCTTTTTTTTTTAAACCTCTGACTTCTGAGATTAAGCATTCACTTCATGGTCTCATACTTCCTTGGTTTCCTTTGTCTCCCCATGTTCACGAGTACTCCCCCAAGGCTGTATGTAAGTCTTTGTAGAAGCAGACTGCCACATCTTTCTTCCAAGAAATTGGTGGTGTAAAACCACTGACCTTTCAATGAGAGCTTTAACATTGCGCTGCCAGGGCTCCTCTTAATGAGGATCTCCTTTAGGACCCTCATTATATGTATTATATTTATGTTGCAATACTTGAAGACCTGGTGTGGTGCTGTTGGATAAGAACTGCTCTGCTAGCCATAGGTCAGTGGTTCAAACCCATCAGTTGCTCCTTGGAAACTCTATAAAGGTCACTATTGGAACCAACTCACTGTCACTTAATAACAACATACTCAGAGACACAAGACTGAGACTTCACTCATTTTTCTTCCTCTTTGTTCTGTAGAACAAATAATTTCTGTTGATCTATCTTCAAATGTAGTGGTTACGAATTGGGCTGCTAACATCAAGATCAGCAGTTCAAAACTACCATCTGTTCCTGGGGAGAAAAATTAGGCTTTCTGCTCCCGTAAAGATTTACAGCCTCAGAAACCCTATACTTGCTGTGAGTCGGAACCGACTCTACGGCACACCACCACCACGGTCTTCAAATCTACTAATCTTTTTCCTGCCACCTCTCATCTACTCTTGAGCTCTTTATGGAATGAATTGCATCTCTCCAAAATAAGTGTCAACTTGAGTAGGCAGTAATCTGCAGTATTGTATAATTATCCTCTATTGTGATCTGATGCAGTTATCTTGCCTGTTGTAAATCTTCACCATGATGATAGTAATGAAGCAGAATAAGAGGCAGTTATGTTAATGAGGAAGGATGAAGTCTATAGGATTTAATTGTATCTTGATTCAATGTCTTTTGAGATATAAAATAGATTAAACAATCCAGGAGTGATCAGATGGATCTACTGCTACCAAGAAAGAAAAACCAGAAATGGAGCCTGTCCTTTGGACCTGGAGTTCCTGTGCTGGGAGGGGAAGGCTGATGACAAGACCTCCCCCCAGAGCCAGCAGAGAGAGAAGATTTCCCCTACAGCTGGTGCCATGAAATTAAACTTCTAGACTTCTAGAATATGAGACAATAAATTTCTGCCTGTTAAAGACATGTCCTTGTGGTATTTCTGTTATAGGAGCACTGGAGAACTCAGACAAGCTCATTTTCATTTAAATATACTTTTCAACTCTAGGATTCTATTTTGCTCTTTTCATTGTTTATATTTTTTACTGACTCACTATTTTTTTAAGTGATTTTTACAATATTTCCTCTAGTTCCTTTAACATATTTTTTCTTTTAAGTCTTCGTGCATGTGTATATTAGCTTCTTTGACACCCTTTTCTGTTTGCATCCAACTTCTGGACACAGTAAGTTAGCTTCTACGGATTGCTTTTATTCTTGAGTATGGGTCACAGTTTTCTCTTACATTGTATCTCATAAATTTTATTAAAAACTGGACATTTTAGATAATAGGTTACAGCAACACTAAATTTTTGCCTTGAAGTTTTCTCTTTTTTGTGTGACTTTTCTGTACTAAAAATTTTAATATATGAATATTTTAATTTAGCCTAATACCTTAGGAGGTTCCCCTGCATTTGCATAGTTTAGTGATCAATGATTTAGCGCAAACAATGATTTAGTGTTCATATACCGCAAGTCTGTAAGACTTCCACCCTCTACCACTATCTATGTGTAGGTTGGGGAGCACATTCAGTTTGGGTCAGTTTTCAAGTCTATCTTGGTGTTCACTTTGTCCTAAACTCTTTTGTAGCTTCCCTGCACATGTGTGTAGTTACTATTAACAAGGGTTGTGTGAAAAACTTGCCTAGGTATTTTATGGCTTGAGGGCTAAGGTGAGCCTGACCCAAGCCATGGTATTTTCAATAACTTTGTATGCATGTGAAACTGGACAGTGAATAAGGAAGACTGTAGAAGAATTGACGCATTTGAGTTATAGTTTTGGAGAATACTGAAAGTGCCATGGGCTGCCAAAAGAACCAACAGATCTGTGTTGTAAGAAGTACAGCAAGAGTGCTCTTTGGAGGCCCGGATGGCCAAAGTTCGTCTCTCATACTTCAGACATATTGTCAGGAGAGACTAGTCGCTGGAGAAGGATATCATGTTTGGTCAGAGAAAAAGAGGAAGACCCCCAATGAGATAGATTGGCCAAGTGGCAACATCGATGGACTCAAGTGTGGCAACAGTAGTGAGGTTGGCCCAGGATTGGGCAGTGTTTTGTTCTGCTGTACATATGGTTGCTATGAGTCGGTACTGACTTGATGGCACCTAACAACAACAACAGCAACAATTTTCAGGTTATCCCCATAAATTTCAGACAGGTCTGCCACCTGGCTCAAATGAGATCGCAACCTCAGGCTAACAGAGCTGCAGTTTCATTTGATTCCTTTTGTACTAACTATACTACCTAAGCCAGCAACTTTACCAGCAAGGTAAAGTTTTGCTCTCTGTCTGAATCAGTTCTGTTCCTCTGGCAGCAAGGTTGCTGGTTTCTTAAGCCTGTCCTGCCATAGTAGTAAAAACCTACTGTTTTTTCAAACTGATCTGGGTAGGGGATCAGAATTCCCCATGAAAGAAGTCTCAGAGTTCTACTATCCTGATCTGATGTTCAAAGAGGTTTTTGTAAATAACGCTTTTTTTTTTTAATGTTTTATTGTGAATTATGTGATAGTTTACATGGGAGAACATCAGTCTTACATTCATTCTATCGTATATTGTCTCATTTCCATGGTTACAATCCTCTCCATGCAATCCTTCCC
>NW_006408530.1:36090982-36116858 GCF_000296735.1 Chrysochloris asiatica | reverse complement strand
GGACTTACAAGCTCTCTATGGTGATGCTTTTTGCTATTCCGTTCTCTTCCCTTCAGTGTCTATTTTATAATATAATGCAAGGAAAACCAAGATTCAAAAGACAGCCAAGCATCTTAACATTATTCCCCCTTTTCCACATTCCAACCATGGCTCGATCTCTGTATCCCAGAACCCTGTTCTTCTCACGTTGTGCATATATCATTATGTAAATAACACTTTTGAACTAATGGTTTTCCTTTGGTTGATATCTAGTCTTATAATAGTTGTTTAGTTTTTAAATTAAAGTTTTGTACCTGTTTTCTGGTAAAAGGATTTGTCAGTCTTTTGACCACCATATCTATGGGTACCAGCATTAATAACTTAGGTTTTGTGTTTGTTTTTTAATGTTTAAATCTTTTGTCTTCCTGGAGTTTCTAATTTGTATATGTTTTGAGCTGGGGACCTAAGTTTAATTTTTACTCAAGCCAATAGACAATATTCTGAACAAAGTTTGGCTGACTTAATCCATACCAGTCTCAGACTGTTTGTGTATATAATTTTTGAGTGAGACTAATGTTGTTTGAGTATGTGTGTATAAATGTTGGTACAGCTGTAGAGGAAAATGGCATGTAGGTCCTCCAAATAAACTGACTTACCTCAATCTATCAAGATAAGAAGCAAGCATCTGTATGCAATGGATAAGGTTAGTCTGTAGAAACTTTCCCAGAAATTAGTAATGCTTAGACTAGGTTTGTAATGGGATCATGTCTGAATTTGACCTATTTATGACTCATTCTATTTGGCTTTCATAGCCTATGTTTTTTTCCTATGTCTAACCTCAGTCCAACAATTTGGTTTTTGGTTTCTTACTATTTCAGTGCACTTTTAACAACAAGATAGGGCTCTAAGCATGAGAGAATCTAGCAGTTCCTCCTTGTGTACTTGAGCCGTGGCCTGTTTGCCCAATCAGGAGACATGAGGTGAAACTTGGTCTGGCGCTTAGGCTGCGTTGGAGCGTCTCCATTCCATTATCTTTATGTTAAATGACTCCATGTGTGTATCAAAAGTGTGAACCCGGAGCCAGTATTTGGGCTTCATTTTCCTCTCGAGGGCATAGGAGGCATTCTGGTGGTGCTGTGGTTAAACACACAGCTAAAAACCAAAAGGTTGATGGTTTGAATCCACCATCTGCCCTATGGGATATGGCGGTCTGTTTCCATGAAGATTTATAGTCTTGGAAGAAGTATGAGAGCAGTTCGGTTATATTCTTACAGGATCACCATGAATTGGAATCCACTCTCCAACAATGGGTTTGAGAGGGGCAGGAAAATGGACTTGCACGGGCACTTTGGCTTGTGCTTCTTTTAAGACGAGTAGCTTCTACTTCAAGTCAGTGGTCCCATTCATTCTGCTGTGAGCTCACATAGCATAGCCATCCATGACAGGCCATAGGGTGCAAAAGAACAGGTGGTTTTAGAGACATTTTGCAAATTAGTTCCTGACTGCTTTTTAAAATGAGGTCAGTGTTGTTGGCTGCTGCTGCAAATATAAGGGTGCCACAGTTGTTCTGTAAAATGGGATAGGGCTCCTGTGGATTAATATACTGTTTTATTCCCCAAATTGGGACAAATTGTTAAAATCTAGTCAGAATAAAAAGGATTCACTAACTGCTTCAGTCTTCCTAGAAATAACAAATATTATGATGAGGTTTGGAAATACATTGTTGCATGATGACACTGACAAACGCTTGCTAGATTGTTACCTTAGACATCACAACAAAACTTTGGTTTTAACTATTAAGGGTTACCTAAACAACAACAAAGTTAATACAGCTTTGGGAATTGGATAGCATATCATGAGTTCTGATTTCAGATCAAGTCTGCCCAATGTATATATACTTGCACTTGACTCATAACCGAAATGTTGGTGGTTTCAGACACACCTTAAGAAAAAGGCCTGGTGATCGATCCACGCTGTAACAATTACATCCAAGAAAACTGCGTGGAGCAGTTCTCCTCTGTAATACATGGAGTCTCCATGAGTTAGAATCAACTTCATAACAATGGACTTGGTTTTTTGAAGTCAAGGGACTTCAAAAAGTTTATGGAAAAAATCCATTATTTTATAATTCCATTTTTTCATGAATTTTTTGAAGCCCTCTAGAGTGGTGGTCATGGTTATGGTTGCATGTCATCAATTTGGTTCTGATTCATAGTGACTCTGTGTAGAGTTTCCTATGGAGAGAAACTGTATATATTCTAACTGCTAAGCCTGGTATATTCTAACTGCTAAGCTTGTGTTTAGCAGCCCAAATCATAATCTATAAGACTACCAGGGTGCTGGTATGTGTGTGCGACCTAAGAGTTTCCAAGGAGCAGCTATTGAGTTTGAATCACTTTCTTGTGGTTTAAAACAACACTGCAGTCCAGTGCTTTGTTCTACATTACCACACTAAGACTCTATACTTATTTTCTATTCAAGGCAAATTTTCATGTTGAATCGTGTTGATTACAAAGATTCTTCGTGAGAATTGTTACAGAAGATGATGAGAGTCCCACATCATTTTGAACTGATCTGCTGAATATTTTCTACTGAAATGTATCTGTCATACAAATAATTTTCCAAAGATGTCTGTATGTATGCTAAGATATATATGTATATGATTCCTAAATACTCCATCTGGTGAGGGCCACATGTATAGTCACCATTTATGCTGTTGAAAAAGGGTATTTGCAATGAACAAGTTCTTGGTCTTTCAAATTCTACTATGTGAATCTTCCAGGGCAAGATGGCAAAGTAGGTAGATGTACTCTGCAGACCTTCTGCAACAAAAACATGGGATGTCAAGTGAGACACAAAGAGATGGTGATCCTGGAACCCTGAGATTTAGAGGATAGGACAGAAAGGTGGGTTGAGTGCCAACTGGGAGAGGAAGCTGAATAGGAGCAGCAAGAGAGAAGACAAATGGGTGGATAAGCTGGCATGCATCAGTGAGGCAATCCTAAATTTTAGCAAGCAGTTGTTGGTACAGAGGCATGCAATCCCAGAAGATAGACAGCAGATGGCGACAAGGGAATGTGGTTCCCTCTTCTTCCATGTCCTCCTGGTATCCAGGGGTATGTCTAGTCCCTAGCCTCTCCAACCCAGCAACGAGTGACATCCCCTACTGCACAGCCTCACCTCTGCTTGGGGCTAGGCACTGGGAGTGGTGCTCCTGTTTTTGCAGATGTGTGAACCTGCCCTGAATATTCAATACACACGGTGAACAGAGAACTGTGTTCACACTTCCAGTGTCTATCACATCCACACGGAGACATGTGATGTGTACCTGAGAACACAACATGCAATAATCAATTAAAAATGAATACAATGACACCACAATGTCACAGAGAACAAGACAGAGTGCTTCAAATAAGTGACCAAAACACAGTTAGAAAATGTAATACCAGAGATAATATCAGAACTATTAGGTAAGAATTTTTTTTTTTTAATTGGGTATATTCAATAGATTAAGAGAAAGACTGAGGAAAGTGAGGAGAACACAGAATAAATTTTCAAAGAAAATTTCAGGAAAACACAACAAGAACAAACTGACAAAGGAAATGAACAATTGGAAACCGTGCAAAAGCAGCAATTATCAAGCTAGAAGATTAATACTAAGAATTTAGAAGAATATAGTACATTGATAGAGCAAAGAGGTAGAACCGAATCAATGGAAAGCCTAATTATTGCTCTTTTAAAGGCAAATCTCTCAATATTAACCTGCTAGAGAAACAGAACAAAGAACAAAATAATCATAAGAAAGCCTAAGATTTACGTGGGATACTATCAAGAGGATAGTATGTGTGATTGGAATTTCAGAACAGGAAGAGACAAAAGAAAAAGAACTAGAATAATTGTCCCTGAATTGTTAGGAAAAAACTTCCTTTAACACCATGAAGGATGAGAAGATAGCCACTCAAAAAAAAGATAGCCAAAAGAAAAATACCAAGACATTTTATAATAAAACTTTTCAAAATCAAAGACAATGAAAGAATCCTGAGAATAGTTCAGGAAAAAAAAATAAACAAAGCAAAACAAAAAAACCCCAGAAAGTCATCTACAAAGGAGAACTAATAAAACTCATCTGTGATTTTTCAGCAGACCACACAGGCAAGATAATAATGGGATGACATATATAAAATTCCAAAAGATATAAAATTGCCAAACACGTATTACATATCTAGGAAAATTGTCCATCAGATATGACCACAAAATTAGGATATTTCCAAATAAAGAATGAAAGAAAGACCACAAAATTAGGACATTTCCAAAGAAAGAAATGAAAAAACTCTACGAGGACCAAACCAATTTACAAAAAATACTCAACAGAGTTCTTTGGACAGAGAACCAAGAACAGCAGACAACAAACCTGAAACTAACATACATAACAATTACACCCAGAATTCAACCCATATATTGTTGTTAGGTGCCATTGAGTAAACTCCAACTCATAGCGACCTGATGCACAGTAGAATGAAACACTGCCCAGTCCTACACCAACCTCACAATCATTGTTAAGCTGGAGCCTATTGCTACTGTCACTGTGTCAATCCATCTCACTGGGGATCTCCCTCTTTTTCATTGACTCTCCACTTTACATAGCATGATGCCCTTCTCCAGGGACTGGACCTTCCTGATACCATGTCCAATGTATGAGAGACAAAGCCTCGCCATCCTAGTTTCTAAGGAGCATTCTGGTTTTACTTCTTCCAACACAGATTAGTTTGTTCTAGCAGTGCATAATACTTTTAGTATTTTTCTCCAACACAATAACTCAAATGCATCCATTTTTCTATGGTCTTCCTTATTCATCGTTCAACTTTCATGTGCATATGAACTTACTGAAAATACTATGGCATGGGTCAGGCACACCTAAGTCTTCAAATTGACACCTTTGCTCCTGGATACTTTAAAGAAGTCTTATGCTGCAGATTTGCCTAACACAATACCTCACTTGATTTTCAGAGTAAAACAAACCTTGTTGTTAAGTGCCATCAAGTAGGTTTTGACTCATAATGACCGGTATAGGGTTTCCAAGGAGTGGCTGTTGCATTTGAACCGCCGATCTTGTGGTTCAAATGGACATTGCAGTCCAGTGCATTATCCTATAGCACCACACCAGGACTCCAAACCTACAAGACTGAAAATCGGGAAGTAGAGATACCAGTTTGCAACAATAAACCCCATAAAGTAAAAAGAGGGAATATTGTAATTACAGAACTTCTAGATGAAGAGGAAATCAAGTAGTTTTCAAGAATAAAAAATAATGAAATAAATAAAAATAACTGCAACCTTAAACTTGGACCCAGTTTTACATCTAGCCCTAACCCTAGTCTAACCCCTACACCAAACACTAACCCCAGTCTAAATCACAACCCTAACTCTAAATGAGGTCCTAGGCTAAGCATGGATCTAGCCATAGTCCTAATCCTAACTTTTTACCCCTACTCCCTTGTTGTTAAATTGTTAAGTGTCATCCAGTTGACCCTGTACAGTGTTTCCAAAGAGCAGCTGGTGGGTTTGAACTGCTGACCTTGTAGTCCACAGTCCAGTGCGTATCCTACAGAGCCACACCAGGATCCCCTACTTCCCCAGCAAATTCTATCATGTGATCTCCAGCATCTTTTCTATCATGAAGGCTGTATATTCCAACTACTGATCCTTCCTCTTTGTTTCTAACTTTCACAGTCCAATCACCAATAATTATCATTGTATCTTGACTGCATATTTTGTCACTCTCAGACTGAAGAAGTTGGTAGAATTCTTCAGTTTCATCATCAATGGCTTTAGTGGCTGGTGCATAAATTTCAATAATAATGATAGTAGCTGGTCTTCCCTGTAGGTGTATGGATATTATCCTATCACAGAAAGTTTTATACTTCAAGATAGATATTGAAACGCTCTCTTTGAAGATGAATGGACATCATTCTTCATCAGTTTCATTCCTGGCATATGATTATGTGATTCAAAATGGCCAACACCAGTCCGTTTCAGCTCATTAACACCTAGGATATCCATCTTTAGGTGTTCCGTTTCATTGTTGACTACTTCCTATTTTTCTAAATTCATATTTTGTACATTCCATGTGTGGATCATGACAAGCTATTGACAACATTGTGAAGTATGAGTATTCCAGAACACTTAACTGTGCTCATGAGGAATCTGAACATGGACCAAAAGGCAGTTGTTCGAACAGAACATGGGAACACTGAATGATTTAAAATGAAGAACGGTGTGTGACAGGGTTGTATTCTTTCGCTATACTTATTCAACCTGTATGCTGAGCAAATAATCCAAGAAGCTGGGTTATATGAAGAAAAATGTGACATCAGGATTGGAGGAAGAATCATTAACAACCTGTGATATGCAGATGATACAACCTTGTTTATGGAAAGTAAAGAGGACTTGAAATATTTGCTGATGAAGATCAAAGACCACAGCCTTTGGTATGGATTATAAAGAAAACAAAAATCCTCACCACTGGACCAAAAAACAACATTCTTATCAACGGAGAAAAGATTGGAGTTGTCAAGGACTTCATTCTTCTTGGATGAACTATCAACACTTATGGAAGCAGCAGCAAAGAAATCAAACGACGTATTGCATTAGGCAAATTTGCTGCACAAGACCTTTTTAAAGTGTTGAAGAGCAAAGATGTCAGCTTGAGGACTAAGGTGCTCCTAACCCAAGCCATGGTATTTTTCATAACCAATCAGGCAATGTTTCATTCTGCTGTGCATAAGATCGCTATGAGTTGATACCAACTGGATGGCACCTAACAACAACATATGCATGCAAAATCTGGACATGCATATGTTGTTGTTCACTGGACAGTGTTCACTGGACAGTGAATAAGGAAGACTTAAAAGAATTGATGCTTTTGAGTTATGGTGTTGGAGGAGAATATTGAAAGTGCCATGGGCTGCCAAAAGAACCAACAGATCTGTGTTGGAAGAAGTATAGCAGAGTGTTCTTTGGAGACCAGGATGGCCAAACTTCGTCTCATACTTTGGACATATTGTCAGGATGGACCAGTAGTTAGAGAAGGATATCATGTTTGGTAAGGTGGAGGGTCACAGAAAAAGAGGAAGACCCCCAGCAAGATGGATTGGCAAAGTGGCAGCATCATAGGTTCAAGCATGGCAACAATTGTGAGGTTGGCCTAGGACCAGGCAGTGTTTCATTCTGTTGTGCTATGAGTAGGTACCAACTCTTTGGCATCTAACAACAACAACACATTCCGTGTTCTGCTTATTAATGGATACTTGCATCTGTTTTTTTCTCATCTGGAATTGTGCCCCTACAGCAAGTGAAGGTCCCAAAAGTTTTACTCCATCTACATCATTAAAGTCGACTTTGAGCAGGCAGCTCTTCATCAGTTGTATTTTGAGTGACTTCCAATCTGAGGGTTCCAACTTCTGGCGCTATATCAGTCAATGCTCTGCTGTTGTTCACAAAATTTTCAATGACTAATCATTCAGAAGTGATCTGCCTCTGCTTCTTCCTAGTCTGTCATAGTCTGGAAGTCTGCTGAAACATGCCCATGATGGGTGAACCTGCTGGGGTCTAAAATACTGGTATCATAGCTTCCAGTATCACAGTAATCCACAAGCCACCACAGTATGACAAATGGACAGACCAGTGGTGACTGCAATAACTAAAGATTGTGTATGTATTATATATATATGTATATATATATATTCACACATATATTTATGCATATTAGCCTGTCACAGGCTATATATATATATTGTTGTTGAGTGCCGTTAAGCTAATTTCCACTCATAGCAACACTGTATAGGGTTTCTGAGGAGAGTCAATGAGCTTGAACTGCCAACCTTGCAGATCAAACCAACTTAGCAGTCCAGCACATTAACCCACACCAGGACTCCCTATATGCATGTCTCTATATATATAGGACAAGGAGCTCTCGTAGTGTAGTGGTTACGAATCAGGCTGCGAACTGCAAGGTCAGCAGTTCGAAACTACCAGCTGTTCCATGGGGGAAAAATGAGGTGTTCTGCTCTTGTAAAGATTTACAGCCTGGAAACTCTGTATAAAGTCGCTAGGAGTCTGAACCAACTCCATGGCACATAACCACCACCACCTCCATACATATATTGTTGTTGTTGTCAGGTGCCATCGAGTCGGAACCGACTCATAGCGACCCCATGCACAGCAGAACGAAACAATGTCCGATCCTGGGCCAACCCCACCACCGCTGCCACACTTGAGTCCATCAATGATGCCACCTGGCCAATCCATCTTGTTAGAGGTCTTCCTTTATATAGGGAGTCCTAATTTGGGTTAATGTGCTGGACTGCAAAGTCGGTATGAACTGCAAAATCAGCAGTTCAGGCTCATCAGTTGCTCCTCAGAAACCCTATGTAAGGCTGCCATGGGTCAGAATTGGTTCGACGGCATTTAACAACAACAACAAAAATGAGTAGGAGAAATATCTTTTCTTGGTCTCTAGTCCTGGTGTGGTGCTGTGGGTTAATGTGCCAGACTGCAAAGCCATTTAAACTGCAAGGTCAGTGGTTCAAGCTCACCAGCTGCTCCTTGGAAACCCTATACAGGGTTGCTATGGGTCAGAGTCAACTCAAGGAGACTAGCATAAGAAATCTTGAGTATGTAGATCCAGCTTTAACAGAAATTAACTAGGCGGAGCACTTGGGTTTTGGAAATTATAGTTCTCATTATAATCATCATATTCTATGATTGTTATTTTTTTGTATGGCTTTTGTAAAGTGGACTCCCAGTGTGGCACTTTTCACAGGATCAGCATTGGACTGTGAGCCACAAAGTCTCTTCACTAGGATCAGCACTGAATTGTGAACCACAAAGTCCATAGTTTCAACTCACCAGCTGCTCCTCGGCAACACTATGCAGGATCGCTATGAGTTGGAACTGAGTAAATGGCACTTAACAACAGAAACAAATTGTAAATCGATTCTTAGGGACATGACCCATCCTTAAATGAAATGGCAAGGTAAGGTTTGTGACTGACAGGCCAAGGCTCAGACAGACCCTCACGCGATGTCCTCTGACCATAGCACTCCACATTGAGAACTCAGCCGTACTTGGGGGTGTCAGCTGACTTCTACCAGTTGCGTCATTATTGTTGTCTGGTAGTTCCTATTATGGAGTTCTTATCTGGTGCTGTAGGATAAGTGCAAGACTACAAGGTCACTTTGAACCACAAGATTGTCAGTTCAAACTCACCAGTCACTCCTTGGGAATCTTATACTAAGTGACTGTGAATTGGAACCAACTTGATAGTACTTAACAACAACATCTCCTATTATGGGGAGTTCTGTGGGACAGACCTTGATAGCTGGTGAGTTTTGGATGCTAGTTGTTTGGGCTGGAAGAACAGCACTGACTATCAAGCAAGATAGAATTGCGGGGAGTAGCATAAAGGTTTTAAGGTTCAGCTCTAGCCCAGTCATTCCCTAGCCTCTTATCTCTTATCTAACAAAACAGGGTTTTGGTGTAGATAGGAAATAATGCATTTGAAGCACGAAGTATATCGTATGTATTCCATAATGATATTATTGGATCCCTTCAGCTTTATCCATTAGTGACCCCTATCTAGGAGGATTTATGTGACGATTGAATGAAGAAAAATATGTAAAGTGTTGTTAAGTGCCATCAAGTCAGTTCTGACTCACAGCGACACTGTATAGGGTTTCCTAGGAGCAGCTGGGGGGTTTGAACTGCTGACCTTGTGGTTCCCAGTCCAGTGCTGATCCTACAATGCCACACCATGTGTCCAGTATATGTTGTTGTTGTTGTTAAGTGCCGTCGAGTCGGTTCCGACCCATAGCGACCCTGTACAGGGTTTCCGAGGGTGTAAATCTTTATGGGAGTAGAAAGCCTCATCTTTCTCCCACAGAGCGGCTGGTAGTTTCAAACTGCTGACCTTAAGGTTTGCTGCCCGATTCGTAACGACTACGCTACCAGAGCTCAGTGATAAAATAGACTATCTTAAATGGAGGGAAGAACTAATGGAATATAAGGTAACCACAATGGGTTTGGGTGTGGGGGTTTATTTTGAGTGTTGGGGAGGGCAATACAAGAAGGGAGGAGGAGGCAGAAGAACAAGATACATAGGGGAACACTGAGACACGTTTGCATGGCTTAGTGGGACAGTGGTAAATAGTGATTCCTAGGAGCAGCTGGTGGGTTTGAACTGCTGACCTTGTGGTTCCCAGTCCAGTGCTGATCCTACAATGCCACACCATGTGTCCAATATATAGTGGACCTTTAATAACTGGTAGACGGCTATGTAAATTTTAAGAAATGTAATCTTACAATGGTCTCCTTAAATGGAACACTAAATTTGCAGTAAAGAGCTCTATTTATGCTTTGGCTCTAGTGCTAATTAGTGGGGTGCTCTTGACCAAATCAATCTGTGCCTCAGTTTCCTCATTTGGATAAGTGAGAAGACAAGACAGACACCCTTTTTATCAACTAAGTAAGAAACTACACTTTGCAAGAAAAATGCTTTGGGATCCTGGAAGAACATTTAGAAATTCAGTTCTCAGTAACAAATTAAAGTCATTCAATTTCAAAATGAGTGATTTCATTATAAATGAGAGTAGAAGCAAGATGGCTTTTACAAAGCTGAATTAATTCATTGAAAGAAATGTGTGTTGTGCACCTGAGTCCTGGAGAAAATTGCCCTGGATTCTTGTGAGCATCTCCAAAAGAGATATCTGATAGTGGCTTGTATGTTTTGCTTCTGTCTCACATCAAGACCTGTAGCATACTTTGAACTTAGATGTCACCGTTTCTTCTTGTGTTAAGGAAGCAGTGAACACCTCACCCTCAACTTTCTTTAGAGAGTGTGTGTTATTAAGTGACATTGGATTGGTTCCGACTCGTAGAAACTCTGTATAGGGTTTCCTTGGAGGGGCTGGTGGGTTTGAGCCATCAACCTTGTGTTTAGCAGTCCACTGTTTATCCTACAGAACCACATAGAGTATATAAGTGGGTAGCAATCATATGAAACTCACCTGCTTGTAATTTTTTTTAGGCAAAGCACCTTTTCCCAGTCTCATTAAAGATCACTATAATCTAAAGGACCTTTCCTCCTAACTAAAAAGTTATTCATTCTGTAGAAAAGATTGAAGTTGTCAAGGACTTTATTCTTCTTGGATCACCTATCAACGCTCATGGAAGCAGCAGTCAAGAAATCCAACGACGTATTGCATTAGGCAAATCTGCTGCACAGACATCTTTGAAATGTTGATGAGCACTCCTGCAAATACCTATTAATAATCCGAATATGAAACATATGAAGTTTGAATTTAGGACGATTGGAAGTTGTCTAATATGAAAGGGAAGATATAAAGATCAATATCCTAGGCATTAGTGAGCTGAAGCATACTAGTATTGGCCATTTTGTGTTTGACAATCACAGAGTTTACTATACCAGAACGACAAATTGAAGAGGAATGGTGTCACATTCATCATCAAAAAGAACGTTTCAAGATCTATCTTGCAGTGCAATACTGTCAGTGATAGAATAATAGTCATATCCTACAAGGAAGAACAAGTCCTCGTCTGGTGCTATAGGATAAGCACTGAACAGCTGACCGCAGAGTCAGTGGTTCAAACCCAGGAGCAGCTGCTCCTCAGAAACTCTATGTTGTTGTTGTTGTTATCAGGTGCCATTGAGTTGGTACTGACTCATAGTGACCCTATGCACAACAGAATGGTTGGCCAGGTTGGTCCTGGACCAGCCTCACAATTGTTGCTACAACTGAGCTCATTGCTGCTCTCACTGTGTCAATCCATCTCATTGGGGGGGGGGGTGTCTTCCTCTTTTTCTCTGATCTTCCACTTTACCAAACATGATATCTTCTCCAGGGTCTGGTCGTTCAGACCAGACCAATAATATGTCTGAAGTATGACAGACAAAGTCTGGCCATCCTGGCTTCCAAAGAGCATTCTGTCTGTACTTCTTCCAACACAGATCTATTAGTTCTTTTGACAGTCCATGGTGCTTTCAATATTCTCCTCCAACACCATAGCTCAAATGCATCAGTTCTTCTACAGTCTTCCTTATTCGCTGTCCAACTTTTGCCTGCTTATGAGGTTATTGAAAATACCATGGCTTGGGTCAGGCGCACCTTAGTCCTCAAACTGACATCTTTGCTCTTCAGCACTTGAAAGAGGTCTTGTATAGCAGACTTGCCTAATGCAATATGTCGTGTGATTTCTTGACTTCTGCTTCCCTAAGTGTAGATGGTCGATTTGAGCAAAATGAAGTCTTTGACAACTTCACTCTATTCTCCATTTAACTCTATACAGGGTCGCGATTAGTCAGAACTTACTCAACAGCACTTAACAACTACCACAACAAGGAAGACCAATTAATACCTCTATTATTCAAATTTTCACCAAACACTAAAACGTCTGATAATGAAATTGAAGAATTCTACCAACTTCTTCAAACTGAAATGGGTAAAATGTGCAATCAAGGTGAGTTAATAGTTACTGGTGATTGAAATAGAAAGGTTGGAAGCAAAGAGGAAGGATCAGTAGTTGGAAAATATGACCTTGGTGATAAAAATGATGCTAGAGATTGCATGATAGAATTTTATAAGACCAACAACTTATTCATTGTACATACCTTTTAAAAACAACATAAGATACACATAAATCTGACCAGATTAGATACACAGGAGTCAGGTTGATTATATCTGTGGGAAGAGTCAGTGGAGAGGTTCAATATCATCAGCCAAGACAAGGCACACTGTGGAACTGACCATCAGTTGTTCATATGAAAGTTTAGGCTGAAGCTGTAGAAAATTAGAACAAACCAAATTATGACCTTGAGTGTATAGCACCTGAATTTGGAGACCATCTCAAGAACAGATTTGATGCATTAGACACTAATGACCAAAGACCAGAAGAGCTGTGGGATGACATCAAGAAAATCATACAGGAAGAAAAGAAAAGTCATTAAATACACAAGGAAGAAAGAAAAGACCAAAATGGATGTCAGAAGAGACTCTGAAACTTGCTCTTCAGCATAGAGAGTCTAAAGTGAATGGAAGAACTGAGGAATTAAAGGAAAATTCCAAAGACTCCAGAACACAAAGTCAAGTATGACAATGAAATGTGCAAAAACCTAAAGTTAGAAAAACAATAACAACAAAAAACTGTTCAGTATTTCTCAAGCTGAAAGAAGTGAAGAGAAAAATTCAAGCACAGATTTGCAATTTTGAAAGATTCTATGGCAAAAATATTAAATGATGTAGAAGGTAGAAGTAGAAGATGGAAAGAGAGCACAGAGTCACTATACCAAAAGAAATGATTGATTTCAAGAGATAGCATTTGCTCAAAAACTGATGGTACTGAAAGAAGAAGATCCAAGCTGCATTGAAGGCATTGGTGAAAACGAAAAACTTTGGGATTTGCTGGAAAATGAATTAAAATCTTTCAACAAATTTGTGTAGCCCATTTATAGCCTTGGAAACCTTGTAAAGAGTTGCAGTGAGTCAGAACCAACTCCACGGCACCTAACAACAGCAACAACATAGAGATGCTCAGTTATTTATGTCAAGAAATTTGTAAGACAGCTACCTTTGGAAGAGGTAATCAATTGGAAGAGATCATATTTGTGCCCATCCCAAAGAGAGGTGTCCTAAAGGAATGCAGAAATAATCAAACAATATCATGGATATCAGTAAAATTTTTTCTGAAGATAATTCAAAGACCATCATAGGAATCCATTGACAGGCAGCTGCCAGAAATTCAAGCTGGATTAAAAAGAGCTGGATCAAGGGTTATCACTGCTGACATCAGATGGATCTTGGCTGAAAGCAGAGAATACCAGAAATATGTTTACTTGTGTTTGGTTGGTTATGCAAAGATTTTCAACTGTGTGAATCATGACAAGTTATCAACAATGTTTTGGCCTGTGATGCTTTGACATGTCTCAGAGTTGTGTCACAGGGAGCATGCATTTCTAGATGCTAAGTATTGCCAGGCACTCGAGAGCCAGGGGATAGGTAGATGGTGCAGCCTCCCTACTGAATGTTAGCCAGCTTCTTCCCCTCTGTCTATTGGATGGCTGCTCTTCTCATCATGCTGGAATTCCACACACTGCTTCTTTAGACTCTGGGTAGAGTGTGTCACTTTGACAGCCTACCTGATCTCAGTACTGGCAGCATGATAGATGGAGGTTCTGGTTCTTCTCTGGCCCAGTTTCCTATAATGACTCTTCTGTGCTCTGAGTCTTACCCTGGATAACTTGCCTGATGCACACAACACGACTTGATCCTTGTCCGTATAGCCCGAGGGTTTTTTTTTTTTACCATGTATCTTTCTGCTAACATCTGAGGCCCTATCTGATTGTGATGTTCTTCCCTCTGTGACAAGGATCACGACTGGATCCTTGTCCGTATAGCCCGAGGGTTTCTTTTACCATGTATCTTTCTGCTAACATCTGAGGCCCTATCTGATTGTGATGTTCTTCCCTCTGGAGTTCCATTCTCCAAGGTCATCAGAGCCAATTCATTCAAAGATGTGGGGATGGCTCACATCTGTCTTTCACCCTTGTTTACTGAGTATTCACAGGAAAACTAGCACACAAATTTCTAGGTGTGGTATAGTTGTTTGCTACCAGAAAATGCCCTCTTCCTACAACCAGAACAAAATGGTATGTGTCTTCACTTCATGGAGTCCTTAAGGTTTGCCTAGGATGTGTTCTAAATGGGCTTGGCTAGTGCTTGCTCTAGATTTGTGGCTTTTAAAGGTCCAACCAGACTATCTTCTGAGGTACAAGGATTTCTTCCTGCTTATCCAACTCAGGTCAGGAAGAGGTCTCAGCCATTACCGTAGATTCTTACAGACACCATAATGTGTGTTCCCTCCTCCAGGTTGAGTTTGGGTTTGGAGACTGCAGCAAATACTTGATTATGGGATACCTCACCATGATGTATGGGAGGCAAGTCTCTGACTCTGACATCTAAAGATTCCTGGAATATGCGCACCAACTTCAATATTTAAGAAAACAAAAAACAAACAGTCGCTGTCCAGTTGGATTTGGCTCATGATGACCCATGCGTGTCAGAGTAGAATTTCCATGGCTGGTTTTTCTGAAGTAGATTCCCAGGGCTGTCTTCTGAGATACATCTTTGTGGACTTGAACCGCCAGCACCTTGGTTAGCAGCCAAATGCTTTCACCATTGCACCACCCAGGAACTTCCAATATTTAAGCAGAAATATTTTTTTTCTCCTTCTGGAAACTGTTACACATCCGAATTGCACAACCCTGTGGTTTTGCACTTCCAACACATCCCTCTGGATACCTCAGATATTCACAAAGCATTCACAAAGCATTGTCTAACTTTAGTATATAAATGAGATCACAGATGGGGCTTCTAAGACACTGTCTTTACCAGCCTTCTCATCCCTCCTTGGTCCTTGCCTCCCTCTCAGCATCTCAGTGCAGTGCTCCAGACCGGAGTTAAATTCTCTTTCTGTTGTGTTCCAGGAGCACACCCTGATACCCAGCTCAGCTCTTGGTAAGAAGCAATGCCACAAAGCACTGTTGACAACCATTCCAGTACCTTCCAAGGACCTGGGTTTGAGCTCTGGGGGCTCTATGGGAGCGATTGGACTGGACCAAGGCCTCTAATTAAAGTCATCCTAGAAATCTGACATCTCTTTTCTAGGAATGAGGCCATCCTTCCCAGAAATGGTCTGTAGAGGCCCTGGTGCTCAAGAGGAAAGGCTGATGGAAGTCCAATACAAGTAGGAGCAATGAGTCCTGGGTAGAAAGAATCTGACATGACAAGCCCTGATGTGCGATAAGCTGTATGATAAGCACTGGACTAGTAACCACAAGGTCTGCACCAACCACTCTTGGAAACCACCAGCTACTCTTGGAAACCCTATACAGAGTCACTATGAGTTGGAACTAACTTAACAGCACACAATGATAACTATAGCAACCACCACCAGTGGGTCAGTTTCTATATGCTGTTATGATGCTGGAAGCTATTTCAAGCTCCAGCAGGATCCCTCATGGTGGATAGGTTTCAGCAGAGCTTCCAAACTAAGACAGAATAAGCAGAAAGGCCTCACAATCTACTTCTGAAAAGTAGCCAGTGAAAACCTTATGGATCACAATAGATTATTTTCTAATAATCTAGAAGGCTAGAAGATGAGCCTCCTAGGTTGGAAGACCCAACACAGTGGTTGCAACAATGGACTCAGACATCCTGAGGATCATGAAAATAGAACAGGACCGGGCAACAGTTTATTCTGTTATCCTTAAAGTCACCATAAGGTATCTAAGTCATCAGAGCTGACTTGATGATTGCTCTTGGTGTGGTGCTGCAGGATAATGTGCTTGACCACAAGGTCAGTTAGAACGACAGGACGGCAGTTCAGGACCTCCAGCCTCTCCTTGGAAACCCTATACAGGGTCGCTATGCATCAGAACTGACTTACAACAAGAGAAGCAAGAGTATAGGATCCCAAATACAACATGGACAACTCAAGTTGACCCAGCTGGGGAGTGAGAAAAGGGGGTGTGGCCTGAATATCAGAATCCCATCATGTTTAGGGGGCTATGTATACTTGATGGTCATGAACAACAAGAATAGCAAGGGTGTAGGATTCCAAGTGCAGCACTGATGACTATACTCATGTTGACACATCTGGGGTGGAGAGAAGAGGTAATGTGTTCTGAATGACAGAATCCCATGAAGTGAGTTAGAAAGGATGTTGTTGTTGTTGTTAGGTGTCATCGAGTTGGTACCAACTCATAGCAACCCTATACACAGCAGATCCTGGGCCAACCTCACTATTGTTGCCACACTGGAATCTAGAAAGCATAGTACCATTAAAATGGTATTTCCTTCCCAAGAGACACTGTTGCGTTCTCTCAAGACTAGGGACCTATATCTGCACCTGCCATTGGTAACCGGGTGGTCATAGCCAGTAGGGGTCACAGTCTCCCACTGAGAAAGATGTGAATACAGCTCATGGTGAGAGACAGCCTAAGCTCAGGAATGGCAAATGTAAGACAAACCCTGGGGTTCTTAGGAACATGTGAAGCAGGGGAGAAAAAAGTCCCCAAGAATTGAAATTCTTGGATGATCAAGTGAATGCTTGGAGACTCAGAGATGAATGTTAATAGTGTCACATCTAACTCACCCTTGGAACTGAGTAGTATCTGATCACACTGGAGGTGGAAGGGTGGCTTGTGAGGAATCCATTAATTCCGGTCACAGTGTGAATTTCTGCTAAAGACTAAGATGCAAAATATTTCTCTCCCTGCCCTTCCTTCTCCTTTGGGTTATTCTCTGTGTCCCTTCTCCTCATCACTGTGAGAAAGGTGTGGGAAGAGGAAGAGGACAGTGCTGAGCTGGGCAACTCCTTGGAAGGGTCTGCTCCAAATTGGAATAGAGGAGCTCTAAAACTTCGTCTCTCTTACTTCGGACATATTATCAGGAGGGACCAGTCGCTGGAGAAGGATTTCATGTTTGATAAGGTGCAGGGTCAGATAAAAAGAGGAAGACCCCCAATGAGATGGATTGGCCAAGTGGCAGCATTGATGGATTCAAATGTGGCAACAGCAGTGAGGTTGGCCCAGGATCAGGCAGTGTTTCGTTCTGCTGTGCATAAGGTTGCTATGGGTTGGTACCAACTCGATGGCACCTAACAACAACAGCAGCTCTTCAGAGGGATGTGTTCTGTGGGATAGTTGTGCCTGCAAGGGGCTGACACATAAAATGCTAGGCAAACTGCATGGGGCTAAGGTGATATTAGACTTCCCCAGGAAGTGTTTGAGAGCAGGACGTGTAAGTGACCAGAGAAGTAAAGAACCCTGCAGAAATGATCAGGAGTCCCTAATTTATCGTCCTCACTGGACTCTCTAAGGTTCTAGAAAATCCATTCCAAACTTTTCCAGCAAGGCTTAGAAGACTTCTACGAAAATGCAAACACATTTGGGAAAGACATCACAGTAAACCTACCCTCCTTTCTTAGATGGGAAGTAGGACTAAGAATCTTGTCGAGTCAGTTTTGACTCACAGCAACCCTGTAAAGGGTTTCAATTTGATTGCGACACATGGAGATACTATGTAGAGTCAAACTACTCCTGGGAGTCCTGGTGTGGTGCTGTAGGATAAGCACTGGATGGCTAACCGAAAAGTCAATCGTTCAAACCCACCTGTTGCTCCTCAGAAACCCTCTACAGGATTGTTTAAGTTAAAACGGACTCCAAGGCACTTAACAACTACTACTCCTTAGGGACTCCTGGTGAGCACTGTAAGATTAGCACTGGACTGAGAATCACAAGGTTGTCAGTTCAAACCCATCAGGTGTTCCATGGAAACCCTGTACGGACTTAATGTCACTTAACAACAACAACACTCCTCCTTACAGTTTCCAAGACTAAACTTTACTGGGGCAGACAGCCTCATCTTTCTCTTGTGGAGTGGATGTTGGGTTTCACCCAACAACCTTTTGGTTAGTAGCCTAATGCTGAACCCACTGTGCCACTAGCGATCCTTGGCCTAGAAGTGGTGGTAATGGGGTGATGATGTGCCTGTTTAGGGTTTCCAAGTCTGTAAATCTTTATAGAAGCAGAAAGCCTCAACTGATAGATTCAAACTGCTGACCTTGTAGTTAGCAGCCCAACACATAACCCAGCACAGTACCAGGGCTCTTTTGATCTGGGAGATGTTGTTGTTGTTAAGTACCGGGGAGTTGGTTCCAACTCATAGTGACCCTGTACAGGGTTTCTGAGGCTGCAAATCTTTACGAGAGCAGAATGCCTCATCTTTCTCCTGCAGAACAGCTGGTAGTTTCAAACTGCTGACCTTGAGGTTAGCATGCCTGATTTGTAACCACTACGCTACCAGAGCTCCTTTTGATCTGGGAATAGGGGGTTTAAAACCCAGAAACTCACTGCCGTTGAGTAAATTCCAACTGAGAGCAATGCTGTGGGGCAGAGCAGGACTGCTCCATAGGGTTCCCAAGGCTGAAGTCTTTATGGAAGCAGACCGCTACATCTTTCTCCCATGGTGTAACTGGGAGGTCCAAACGGCTGACCTCTCAGTTAGCAGCTGAGTGTTTAACTACCACACTATCCAGAGCTCCTTATTTTTGCCATCAAGTTGGGTCTGAATCATAAGGACTCTGTATAGGATTTCTGAGGCTTTAAATCTTTCTGGGAGAAGAAAGCAATTGCTAAATGTTGATGGATGGGGGTGAGAAATTGATCCCTGTATGATGAAGCAGCGTGAGATGCTAGTTTCCAAAAAGCAAAGGGACTTGCTCTTACGAGACACAAAAGAAAGATGAAAAGGGAATTTCACATCCATTTCCCAATTCCAGTTTCATGTGGGGTTTAAATGGTCCACATGGCTTAACATAAGCCTCTTTTAAGGTCTGAGTGTTCCTCTCAGGAGCCACAATTTCCCAAGAGTCTAGAAGTCCAAGCTCAGTGTCCACTCTGTCTCCTAGACCTGCTCTACCAGCAGACATCAGTGAAGGGGCTTTATTCAGATGCCTCCCAGAGATGCTGTGCTAGATAACTTCCCTAGCAGCATGAGTTTTAGCTTTAAACAAAAGCTCCTCATTGGCAGAAAATATAGA
The DNA here is from genome assembly GCF_000296735.1 of Chrysochloris asiatica. NCBI lineage: Eukaryota > Metazoa > Chordata > Mammalia > Afrosoricida > Chrysochloridae > Chrysochloris > Chrysochloris asiatica. Next base: position 36,097,205 of record NW_006408530.1, on the reverse strand, counting down.
ACAAAACTCAAAATTTATGTAATTTTGTAAAAAAAATTTATGTAAAAAAATTACATAAATTTTGAGTTTTGTTCTATATTTTCTGCCAATGAGGAGTATATGTAAGCAATGTTTACTAGTCAGAAAGAGACTGAAGGAATCTGAGACTATGACCCTTGAACACCCTTCAGGTCTGGAAAGGAACTCGCCCTCGTGGCACAATTTTCAGATAGGGGGCACAAGAGCACTGATGCCATATTCTCCTCATGGAATGGTCGATCATTCAAAATAAAAAAGGCAGCATTTACCTAAGGACAAAGCTGAGAAGGGAGGGAAGGTGGGTGAGAATACAAACCACAAGGAGGAAAACAAATAAAAAGGAAAAAGTGACTCTGGCTTGCTAACCAAGTACACCAGACTAAGTAATGTAAACATACTTCATTTTATAAGCAAGGAATTGAAAAATGTTGGTCTTTCATTCAGACTAGAAATGCCATAAATGAGTGACTTTAACAAAATTTATTTTTGCACAGTTTAGGAGGCTACTATTAAGTGCCATTAAGTCAGTTCTGACCCATAGAAACCCGGTATAGGGTTCCCCAGGAGCTGCTGGTGAGCTTGAACCACCAACCTTGTGGTTCAAATTGCCTTTTAGTCCAGCTCCTTAACCCACAGCACTACACCAGGCCTCTGAAATCAGGAAGTCAGCTCCAGAGGAACGCTTCCTCTTTCTGTGGACTCTAGGGAAGCTCCTTGACTCTGCAGCTGATATTCCTTGACGCATTGGTGATCTTCATGTGGCAAGGCATCTGTCTCTCCCTGTCTCTGCAGGCTTCTTTATGCCTAATCAGCCCCTTTTGTGTCTCAAGAGACTGACTCAAGATACACCCTAGATTAATATGGCCACAATAGCATAACAAAGAGAACTCACTTCCAGATGGGAATAAAACCACAAATTAGAGGTTAGGATTTATAACACATATTTTTGGTGACAGAATTAAATCCATAACAGCCTCAAATCATACTTATAAATCCAAACTTTCCTTTGAGTTTCTCTACTTTGTCTTTGAGTGATTTTAAACTACTGGAAGATTTATGGGAAAAGTAAGGTATATTTCAAGCATGCCAAGTTGCTTTTTTTTTAAATGGTTTTGGGAAATTTAAATTGATCCTCTAATCAATTATAAGCACCGGGCTGCTAACCATAAGGTCTGTTCTTCAAATCCACAAGCTTCTCTTTGGAAACCAAATACCAGGTAACTATATATTACCTATAGTAAAACTGGGAGTAAATTTTTACTAAAGGCAATACAGAAATGGCTGCAAGCATACATTGACAGAGAACTTCCAGAGCTTCAAGTTGGATTCAGAAGAGGACATGGAATGAGGGATATCATTGCTGATGTCCGATGGATCTTGGCTGAAAGTAAAGAATATCAGAAAGAGGTTTACCTGGGCTTTACTGACTATGCAAAGTCTTTCGATTGTGTGAATCATGACAAGCTATGAACAACATTGCGAAGTATGAGTATTTCGGAACACTTAATTGTGCTCAGGAGGAATCTGTACCTGGACCAAGAGGCAGTTGTTTGAACAGAACATGGGAACACTGAATGGTTTAAAATGAAGAAAGCTGTGTGACAAGGTTGTATTCTTTCACCATCCTTATTCAATCTGTGTGCTGAGCAAATAATCCGAGAAGCTGGGTTCTATGAAGAAAAATGTAGCATCAGGATTGGAAGAAGACTCATTAACAACCTATGAGATGCAGATGATACAACCTTGCTTGCTGAAAGTGAAGAGGACTTGAAATATTTACTGATAAAGATCAAAGACCACAGCCTTTGGTATAGATTGCTTCTTAATGTAAAGAAAACAAAGATCCTCACCACTGGACCAATAAATAACATTTTTATCACTGGAGAAAAGATTGAAGTTGTCAAGGACTTCATTCTTCTTAGATCAACTATCAACACTCATGGAAGCAGCAGTCAAGAAATCAAATGACATATTGCATTAGGCAAATCTGCTGCACAAGACCTTTTTAAAGTGTTGAAGAGCAAAGATGTCAGCTTGAAGACTAAGGTGCACCTGGCCCAAGCCATGGTAGTTTCAATAACCTCATATGCATGCGAAAGCTGGACAGTGAATTAAGGAAGACTGTAGAAGAATTGATGCTTTTGAGTTACAGTATTGGAGGAGAATATTGAAAGTGCCATGGGCTGCCAAAAGAACCAACAGATCTGTGTTGGAAGAAGTACAGCCAGAGTGCACCTTGGAGGTCAAGATGGCCAAACTTTGTCTCTCATACTTCGGACCTATTGTCAGGAGGGACCAGTTGCTGGAGAAGGATAACATGTTTGGTAGGGTCAGAGAAAAAGAGGAAGACCCCAATGACACGGATTGGCCAAGTGGCAGTATCAATAGGCTCAAGAGTGGCAACAATTGTGAGGTTGGTCCAGGATTGGGCAGTGTTTCATTCTGTTGTGCACAGGGTCGCTATGAGTCAGTACTGACTCAATGGCACCTAACAACAATATGGAGTCCTGGTGTGGCACTGTGGGTTAATGCACCAGACTGCAAAGCTGTTTGAACTGCAAGGTCGGTGGTTCAAGCTCACTAGCTTCACCTTGGAAGCTCTATACAGGGTTGCTATGAGTCAGAACCAACTTGATGGCAGCTAACAACATGAGTCAGAACCAATTCAATGCCAACAACAACAAGAAGGTTCTTTCACAACCATTTTAAAGGAATAAAAACATATTTTCATTCTTTTAATTTGTAGACATTTACACTTATTTCATTGTAGGTTGCTGGTCATATAATTTAGTTAATATCATTGTCCTGGTCAAGGTGTCTGCTCTTCTCCTCTTCCACACTACGTTCTCCTACATCTGGCTAATTCCTGCTTCCTAATATGAGGGTGAAAGCACGGGATTCCTAAATATACTCCAAACAGGAATCCTTTGAACTACCCTATGTGAGTATGGATATATTTTATACAATGGAAATGCATTTTATCTAGTGTTTTTAAGACATACTGTATCTCACAATATCATGAATGTCTCATACATGTACAATTTTGCCAAAGAGAATCCAAAAATGGCTGCAAATGTACATTGGCAGAGAAATGCTAGAGGTTCAAGCCAGACTCAGATGAAGACTTGGGATAAGGAATATCATTGCTTATGTCAGATAGATCTTGGTTGAAAGCAGAGAATACCAGAAAGATGTTTACCTATGCTTTATTGACTATGGGAGTCATGACAAACTATGGACAGCATTGCAGAGAATGAGTATTCCAGTACACTTATTGTGCTCATGAGGAATCTGTACCTGGACCAAAAGGCAGTAGTTTGAACAGAACAAGGGAACACTGAACAGTTTAAAATTAGGAAAGGTGTGCAACAGGGTTGCATCCTTTCACAATATTTATTCAACCTGTATGCTGAGCAAATAATCTGGGAAGCTGGGTTATATGATGAAAGATGTGGCATCAGGATTGGAGGAAGACTCATTAACAACCTGCAGTATGCAGATGGTACAACTTTGGTTGTTAAAAATGAAGAGGACTTAAAATACTTACTGATGAAGATCAAGGACCACAGCCTTTGGTATGCGTTGCACCTCAATATACGAAGACAAAAATTACTGGACCAATGGATAACATCCATATAAATGGAGAAAAGATTGAAGTTGTCAAATACTTAATTTTGCTCAAATCAACCATCAAAACTCATGGAAGCAGCAGTCAAGAAATTAAACAACACATTGCATTAGGCAAATCTGGTATACATAACATATTTAAAGTGTTCAAGAGCAAAGAAGTCAGTTTGAGCACTAAGATGTGCCTGACCCAAGCCGTGGTATTTCCAGTAACTTCATATGCATGTGAAAGTTGGACAGTGAATAAAGAAGACCATAGAAGAATTGATGCATTTGAGTTATGGTGTTGCAGAAGAATATTAAAAGTACCATAGACTGCCAAAAGAACAGGTCGATCTGTGTTGGAAAAAGTGCAGCCAGAATGCTTTTTGGAAGCCAGGATGGCCAGACTTCATCTCTCATATTTTGGACATTTTGTTAGGAGGGATTGGTCACTGGAGAAGAATATCGTGTTTGGTAAAGTGGGGAAACAAAGAAAAAGAGGAAGACCCCCATTGAGATAGATTGGCACAGTGGCAGCAGCAGTGAGCTCAAATGTAGCAACAATTATGAGGTTGGCACAGTACTGGGCAGTGTTTTGTTTTGTTGTACATAGGGTTGCTATGACTGGGTACCAACTCGATGGCACCTAACAACAGCAATATCTCACAGTACTTGAATAGATACTTGAAATATGTCTTAGTCTTTAGGTTTTGGAATCTATCCACTGTGCCAGAGTCCTAGCAGATAAACCTGTGGCTGTGGTTTGTCTGTTGTTCCACATTTGGATAGTACATACTGTGTGTGCATGCTTCACTGTTCTTGGCTTCTTTCCTTTGGTTTGGCTTTATTTCTCCTATCCTTTTTTGAGACATCTGGTGGGTTTGTGCTTACAGAAGGGAATAAACAAGGAGGAATGGCTGAAACCCTAAAATGTGGACTATTTTCTATGTGGCCACCTTTCAGCTTCTCAATTATTTTCTCATCATTTCACCTCAATTGGGATCCATTTCCATAAGAAGGGACCAGTAAGACTTTTTTGTTCATGCCCAAACCAGATTGGGTCCTGAAAATATATTGATGTCATCATTTAATATGTTAGTACTGGGACTTCACAGCATCCAGTGACCGATCTAAAACAGTGGAAGCCCTCTGGAAACTAAAATAGAGATTATCATTAAACAGTGCCAGAATGGATTCTTCTTTTCCTTGAAGGTTGCTGTGATACAGGGAGTTTTATGGTGCCAGAAACCACATGCTAGGCTGTAATTGAGCATAATTATTGCCCTGCATGTTGCAAAGTGCTGGACTCAAAGCATTACAACAAAATCCCACTAATTTCTTGATTGGATTCTAAAAAACGGTGCCCCCAACAGGGCCAGGAATGTTATGTTTAATCTGCCTTAATTTTCTGTGTCTTCAGTTGCATATCAATTGATGGTCTGTTTTGCAGTCAGCCCCAGCCTTGTTTTGACTGATGATACTGTGTTTTTCCATTATCTCTTTCTAAAGATTTAGTTGATTTGATTCCTGTGTATTCCATCTGGTAAGGTCTATGTGTATACTGTTTATGCTGTTGATAAAAGATATTTCCAATGAATACATCATTGGTTTTAAGTTAAAATTCTATCATGTAGGGATTTTCAGAAAGATGGTAGATTAGGCAGATGCACTACACGAACCCTCTACAACAAAGATATAAGAGACCAAATGAAACAGATACAGATGAAAATTCTGGAACCCTGAATTTCAGAGGAAAATTTAAGGAAGTGCGTTGAGTGCTTGCTGGGAGGAGAAGCTCAGTATGGACAGCGACAGAGACAGACTGGAGCAGAGCCAGTCAGAATGGCATGACCATCTTGAACTTTTGTGAGCAGCTTCGGCGACAGAAGGTGGCCTGGCAGAGCAGATTCATACAGGCAACAGGAGATGTGTGATTCTTTCTTTTCTCCCCACACTCCCCTGGTGACCAGAAGGCTACCCTTATCCACCCCCAGTGCAGACATGCTCTCTGGCTGTTCAAAATCACATGATTGTTAGCCACACCAATTGAGGCAGGAGCTGGCTTCATGGAGTTTGTGTCTGGATTCAGGCAGATTCAGGTCCAGACCTACAGAACCCAGAGCCACCAGACCAGCAGTGTTGTTGTTGTTGTTGTTAAGTGCCATCGAGTTGGTTCTAACTCAGAGCAAACTTACATAGGGTTTCTGAGGTGTTAAATCTTTGCCAGGAGCAGAAAGCCTCATCTTTTTCCCGTGGAGTGGCTGGTGGGCTCAGACTGCTGATCTTGTGGTTCCCAGTCCTGTGTTTATCATATAGAGCCATGATGCTCCCAGACCAGACCAACATTAGTCTAGCAGAAACCCTCATAAATAGCCTCTCTGTCCCCAGCTGCCTTGTGGTCCTAAGAGATACTGAAACCAGCTCCATGTAAGGTCTCTAGACAGATTTCTTTCAGATTGGATGCCCTGACCCTAGATAACATCTAGGCCTATAGGAACTCCATCTAGGACCAGGAACTTCATTATCACATCCCTCTCACACCCACCTCGTGAGTTCCTTGGCTGGCAGAAATTTTCTTTCTGCACTGTTTTTTTTT
>NW_006408530.1:36076155-36077657 GCF_000296735.1 Chrysochloris asiatica | reverse complement strand
TCATAACCACTACACTACCAGAGCTCATTATAGAGATTGAATAAGTATGGTGAAAGAATATAACCGAGCACATATCTTTCCTGATTTTCAACCATTCACTACCTCCTTGTTCTGATCTAACCACTGCCTCTTGGTCTATGGACAGTTTTCTCGTGAGCACAGTTGAGTGTTCTGGAATACCCATTCTTTGCAGTGTAATTCAGTTTATAATGATCCACACAGTGCAAAGCCTTTACATGGTCAATGTTATTGTTGTTAAGTGCCATCGAGTTGATTCTAGCCCATGTATAGTGTTTCCGAGCAGTGGTTGATGAGCATGAACCACCGGTCTTGTGGTTCAAAGTGATTTTGCAGTCCAGCACATTAACCCACTGGGCCACACCAGGAGTACACATACATGGTTCATAGAGTACCAATAAACATCTTTTTGGTATTCTCTGCTTTTAGCCAAGATCTATTTGCCATCAGCAATGATTTCCCTAGTTCTGTGTCCTCTTTTATTAAATCCGGCTTGAATTTAATACATCTGTCAATGTATTGTTGTGACTATTTGTAAAATTATCTTCAGCAAAATTTTACTTTCATATGATATTAATGATATTGTTAGATGATTCACTCATTCTGTTGGGTCACTTCTCTTTGGCATGGGCACAAATATGGATCTCTTCCAATTGGTGGACCAGGAAGCTCTCTTCCAGATTTCTTGGCACAGATGGGCCAACACCTCCAGGACTGCATCAGTTTTTGGAAAGATTTCAGTTTGTATTCCATCAATACCTGGAGCTTTGTTTTTTTTTCTCCAATGTCTTCAGTGAAGCTTGAACTTCTTCCTTAAATACTATTGTTTCTTGATCATATGCTACCTCTTAAAATAGTTGAACATCTACCATTTCTTTTCGGAATAGTGACTCTGTGTATTCCTTCCATTTACTTTTGATGCTTTCTGTATCATTCAATATTTTGCCCATTGTTGTTGTTAAGTGCTGTGAAGTTGGTTATGACTCCTAGTGACCCTGAATAGGGTTTCTGAGGAGTGCTAGTGGGTTTGAACCACCATCTTGTGGCTCAAATTGACCTTGCAGTCCAGTGCTTTCCTGTAGTGCAGAATCCTTCAATACTGCAACCCAAGATTTGAATTTTTCCTTCAACTCTTTCAGCTTGAGAAATGCTGAGTATGTTCTCCCTTTTGGTTTTCAAACTCCAGGTATTTGCACATTTCATTATAATACCCTGATGCAGACAGTGATTATTTTTCCTTTATTGTCCAACATTTTTGTTCCCTGGAGTTAATTCATTAATTTTTAAACAGTTGCTTAACTTTCATGTACATAGCAATACAATCATAAACTCCTGCCACAGTATACAAAGATCTTTCAATACATTAATAAACAATATACAGTCTAATGTATTTAATTATAAGATGCATTACATATTCTTTTAATTGAATGTAAGAATCTACCTTGAATCTTTTAAAGATACTTCATTCTAGATCACCACTGTCT
>NW_006408530.1:36066830-36076055 GCF_000296735.1 Chrysochloris asiatica | reverse complement strand
CCAACTTTTAAAATATTTTATTCCTTTTGATCTTTCTTTGGTACTCGCTACTTTTTTTCTCTTTTCATACTTTCCTGTTTTTTCTAAGTGGTTTTTAACGTTTTATTTCTTCCTTTTATTTTCTCTGTTATTTTTTCTCTTCTATGTATTTATTTTGTTATCCCTTTTTTCTCTTTTTAGTTATTTTTTTGTTTACTGGTTGCTGTCTGGTTTTTTCTTTTTGTTATTTTCTCTTTTCATTATTGGTTCCTTTTTTTGCTTATCTTGTTTAGTTTTCTTGTGTGTGTGTGTGTGTGTGTGTGTGTGTGGTTTCTCCTCTTTTCCACTCAATAGGAGGCAGCAATCATGCCCACATAGACACAACTATGCCCTCTGAAGCTCCTTCCACTGGGCAAGAGGCAAGATCAGCTCCTATACTGCCTGATCAATTAGAGACAGCAGCCAACACCAGCCACATCACCTAAACTGAGGTCACAAATGGACAATGGACAACAGTATACATGCTTCCATTCTCTGACTACACCCCTAGGATACAATTGGTAAAAGCCTATGAATGTAAATTTAGAGAATGGATCAAACAAATGACAAAGATGCAGAGTCAGAAAACATTTCTGAGGAAGAAAAGGTAATGAAACTAACTGCAAAAGAACTCAAAAGAATGATGCTAGGGTACCTTCAAAACGTTGGCAGAAAGATTGAGGAAAGCAAGGAGAACACATGCAAAAAACCTTTTATTGTTGTTTCTAGATGCTGTTGAGTCAATACTGACTCATAGTAATGCTGTGTGCAGTAGAATGTAGCCCTGTGACAACCTCACAATCGTTGCTCCATTTGAGCCCATTGCTTCTGTCACTGTGCCAATCCATCTCATTGGGGTTCTCCGTCTTTCTCAACAACCCTCCACGTTACCAAGCATGATAGCCTTCTCCAGGAACAGGTCCCTTCTGATAATCTGTCCGAAGTATGAAGGATTTAGTCTTGCCATCCTGGCTTCCAAGGAGCATTCTGGTTTGCTTCTTCCAACATAGATTTGTTTGTTGTTTTACCAGTCCATGATACTTTTAGTATTCTCCTCCAGCACCATAACTCAAATGCATCAATTCTTCTACAATATGTCCTATTCATTGTCCAACTTTCACATGCATATGAGGTTCTTGGTAATACCATGGCTTTGGTCAGGTGTACCTTAGTCCTCAAACTGACATCTTTGCTCTTGAACATTTTAAGGAGATCTCGTACAGTAGATTTGAATTAGAATTCAGGAAAACACTACAAGAACAAACAGAAAACATAAATGCAAAATATGAAATAATACAAAACTGGCAATTAGAAATCCAGAAGATTAATACTAAGATTTCAGAAATGGACAATAACATGAAAGAGCAAAGGAGTAAATTAGAAGCAATGGAAGTCTGAATTAGTGAGCTTGAAGAGAAATCTATCAAAACTAATTTACTAGAAGAACATTCAAAAAAGAGAACAGAAAAAATCCAAAGGAAGCCTAAGACCTATGTGGGACCCCATGAAAAGGAATAACTTCTGGGTGATCAGAGTTCCAGAACAGGAAGAGACGATAAAAATCACAGAAAAAATTGTTGAAGAGTGTGTACTACAGACCTAAGATCCCTGCACTGTGAAACTCCTAGATCCAGAAGAAGATTGATGCAAAGACACATGCAGATCTCCAAGGATTGTTGGGCCTCCCGATGCTGACAGGAAACGAGGACTTTTCCTAGAGTCAACAAAGAGAGAAAACCTTCTCGAGAGCCAGCATTTTGAATTGGGACTTTAGCCTCCTAAACTGTAAGAAAATACATTTCTATTTGTTAAAGGCATTCACTTGTGGAATTTCTGTTAAAGCAGCACTAGATAATTAAGCCACTACATATTTCATATAAATGGGATCATGCATTATTTGTTCTTTTGTGTCTATTTAATGTGATAGTTACAAGTTTTATGTCACCTTGACTGGGTCAGCATTCTCAGTCGTTTGGCAGTTGAGATGTATTTATCCCCCATGATGTGATCTGATGTGATAAACCATTAAGAGGATTAAGGGTGAAATGCACAGTTGTTAGCTAATTTACAGAAGATTCCCAAGGGTTTGGCATGAAACACCATCTATCTTACAAGAGATAAAGGGAGAGACTTGAGTAGACAAAGAGGGATTCACTGCCACCAAGCAACAAGAGCCAGGAGTGGAGTGCGTCCTTTAGACTTGGGATCCCAGCACTGTGAAGCTCCTAGATCCAGAGGAATAGTGATGCCAAGATACATAGATAATGCCAAGGAATACTAGGCCTACAGATACGGAAAGGAAACAAGGATCTTTCCCCAGGGAATTTGTACTCCCAGCCTCCTAAACTATGTGGGAATAAATTTCTATTTATTAAGGTCACTTGTGGTATTTCTATCATAGCAGCACTAGACAGATAACTCAGATACTTAATTTACTCAACTTAAAGTTTTTATGGTTCATCTATATCATATTATAGTCCAGGTGTGGCTCTGTGAGTTAATGCACTGGACTGCAAAGTTGGTTTGAACCATAAAGTTGGTGGTTCAAGTTCACCTGCTGTTCCTTGGAAACTCTAAATGCTATGGATTGGAACTGACTTGATGTTAAAAACAACAACAACAATGTCATATTATGTATTAGAACTTCATTTTTCTTTATGGTTGAATAATATTTCTAAGTATGTATGCACAACCACACACATAGGTTTTTTGTTGTTGTTAAGTGCTGTCTCATAGTGACCCTGTAGAGGAATTTCAAGGAGCAGCTGGTAGGTTTGAAGCACCAACCTCGCAGCTAGCCTTCCAGTGTTCATCCTACCAGAAGTCTCTCTCTCTCCCTCACTATTGATGAATTTATTAAATATGCCACATTTTAGCTATTCATCTACAGATGGACACTTAGGTTGTTTATACTTTTTGGGTATTGTGAGTAATGCTGCAGTGAACATCGGAGTACCTGCTTTAAGTTTCTTAAAAAAATATATGTAGGAGTCAAATTGCTGGGTAACATGCTAATTGTAGTTTAACTTTTTGAGGAAATGCCAAATAGTTTTCCACAGATGCTGAACCAATCCATCGGCAATGCATGAGGGTTCTAATTTCTCCACATCCTTGTCAACACTTGTTATCCAAGTTGGAGTGAAATGATACCTCATTGTGGTTTTGATTTTCATTTCTCTGTTACTAATGACATTGAGCACATTTTCTTGTACTTTTTGGTCATTTGCATATCTTCTTTGGATAAACGTCTATTCAATTCCTTTGCCCATTTTTAAATTAGGCTGTTTGCCATTTTTATTGTTGAGTTATAGGAGCTCTGCATATGTTGTGGATACTAAACTCTTGTGGCACTGTGGGTTAATGTGCCAGACTGCAAAGCCATTTGAACTGCAAGGTCAGCTGTTCAAGTTCACCAGCTGCTCCTTGCAAATCCTATTCAGGGTCTCTGTAGGTTGAAACTGACTCGATGGCACTTAACAAGAACAAGAAGCTCTTATCAAACATATATTGTTAGGTTGGTTTAGACTCATAGCAACCCTATGCACAACAGAATGAAACAGTGCCAGGTTCTGCACCACCCTCCCAATTGTTGTTAGTTTAAGCCCATTGTTAATTCACACTGTGCCAATCCATCTTGTTGGCATTCTTCCTCTTTTCTGCTGACCCTCCACTTTACCAAGCACGATGTCCCTCCTGACAACATGTTCAAAGTACTAGAGACGATGTCTAGCCATCCGTGATTTATCCATCCTTGATTCTGTGGAACATTCTGACTATAATTCTTCCAAGATAGATTTGTTAGCTCTTCTGGCAGTCTATAGTACTTTCAATATTCTTTGCCAACACCATAATTCAAAAGCATAGGTTCTCCTAAGGTCTTCTTTATTCATTTTTGCAACTTTCACAGGCCTCTGAGGTGAATGAAAATACCATGACTTAGGTCTGGCACATGTTAGTCGTCAAAATAACATCTTGGCTCTTTAACTCTGCTTTAAGGGGACAGCTGTTCCTCAGTTCCATTTTGAGTGCCTTCCAACTTGAGGGGTTCATCTTGCAGCACCATATCAGCATTCCGCTGCTATCCAGAAGGTTTTCAGTGGCTAATCTTTCAGAGATGGTCCACCCCTTCCTTCTAAGCTGTCTGGAGTCCTGGTGTGGTGCTGTAGGATAATGCACTGGGCCCCAAGGTCAGTTTGAACTGCAAGTTTAAACCCACCAGCAGCTCCTCAGAAACACTGTACAGGGATGCTATGGGTTAGAACCAACTCAACAGAACAACAATACCAACAAGTGTGTCTTAGTCTGGAAGGTCTGCTGAACAGTGACCCTGCTAGTATTAAAATTACCAGTGGCATAGCTTCCAGCATCATAGTAACATGCAAACCACACAGAACAACAAATACATAGTTACTAAATATTTCTCCCAATCTGTGGGTTGATGCTTCACTTTTTTGATAAGGTCCTTTGATGCACAAAATTTTAAATTTTGATGCACTTTTCATCTATTTTTCTTTGTTGTTGATGTTTCTGATATCATATCCATGGTCAAGCTTGAAGTTTTGTCCCTTTTTTTCCCCTAAGGGTTCTGTTGGTTTTTCCATTTAGATCACTGATCCATTCTGAGTTAATTTTCACATGTAGTAGGAGGTATGGGTATTGCATCATTCTTGTGGAGACCCAACTGTCTCAGCAACACAGTTGCTGAAGAGACTATTGTTTTTCATTTAATGGGTTTGATTCTTTTGTCAAAATTGACCATAGATGTATGTGTTTATGTCTGTCTTAACCTTTTCATGACCCATGGGATATATAGTGTCCAGTTACATTTTTCACCTCTGGGCCTTAGAGGGAAGCTTCTATCCCACTTTTAGTGCATGCTGCCATCTGATAGGTGCTTATATAACTGTATGAATCTGAACAAACATGTGTCATTCCATCAACTCCAACACTAGAGACACTTTGGGATGCATGTGTCCAACTAATTGCATCAAAATCCATATTACTTAAAAAAAAAAAAAACTTTCTATAGTTCATTCAATGAAAACACATGTTTTCATCAAAAAGTTCAAAGAAGAAAATAATTTTATCTTAAAAGGGTTAATTTGATTCCATTGTTCTATGTGTCTATCTTTATACCAATAGCAAACTATTTTGATTACTATAGCTTTAATAGCGCATATTGAAATTGGATTGTATGGATACCCATACTTTGTCACTTTTCAAGATGATTGTAGCTAATGGTGGGCTCCTTGTAATTTTATATGAATTTGAGGATTGACTTTTCCACTTATACAAAAAAAATAAATAAATAAAAAGCGAATGAAATTTGATAGCAACTAGTTGAATCTTTAGATTGCTTTGGGTAATTCTAGCATCTTAACAACATTAAGTCTCCACTTCATGAACACAAGGTTTCCATTTATTTAGGTCTTAAATTTCTTGGCATTATCACAATTAAATCATGATAACAATTATTCACTATTGAATCATAAGAATCTTGTCCCCACCTCCTTTCACCAGACCCACTATTCAGTGGAGATACTACTTTCCCTGCACAACTGAACTACCTCTTCAAAATTTGTAAGCCAGTTACTTTGTGCCTTTTAGTTAGCCAATGTCTAAGTTACCCATCCCTATCAACCCTGTGTACAGTGGGTATGGGAGTGATCTTTGATGTGAAGAGTCCTTCCCTCTCAGTTGGTATTTTAAGCTACTACATCCATAAGAATAGGTCAAATTCATAAAATTATAGCGATTTACACTTGTTTCCTTTATCAAAATTTTTTTTTACTTCCTCTAATCTAGTTCTGATGTGGCACTGTGGGTTAATGTGCTAGACTGCAAAGTCAGTTTGAACTGCAAGTTTGGTGGTTCAAGCTCACCAGTCGCTACTTGGAAACCCTCTACAGGGTCGCTTTGGGTCGGAACTGACTCGGCGGCACTTAACAACAATAACAACAAATCTAGTTCTGATCATCCAGTCATCGAAACTAGGTCAATTGGGTACTATCTGCAAATTTGGGTGTTCTTGTTTGTCTCTCCTCACTTTATATCAGCTAGATGCTTCACTCACAGCTCTAGCCATCCGTGGCTATATCCCATGGGCTCAGGAGTCCCCAGGTCTCACTTCGGACCAATCGGCCCTTACTTTTCTCTCTCTCATCTCCAGATTGACGGAGTTTATGGAATGTGGTCGAACTCAGTCCACTTCGTCGTTGCTGCTTTTCCCCCATTTCCACTCACCAGTAGACAAACATGGTTGCCAGCAAGCTTATGAGCCTACTTGTGTATTCCCTTTGAGTTCAATCTTCAAAGGTAATTTGTCATGAAGGGACTTGATTGCTTGCCTTGATGGCTCCCCTACAGACAACTTGCTTGTTCTTGTGGTATCCAATCAGACTGCTGTTTTTGTTTAGGATTTTCCTGCTGTTCTTTCTTTCAAGAAGTATTTTCTGTTCCTCCAGCTGCTCCAGGCTGGTCTACTTGGAAAACGGACTGATTTTTGCGTGTTGATCTGTACCCTGCAGCATTGTTAGCTCTAATAGGTTTCTTGGGGATTTTTTGGGATTCTCTACACATATAGGATCGTGCCATCTGCAAATTGGGATAATTTTACTTCTTTTTATTTTCAGAGTTGGGTGCTTTTCTTCTTTTGTTTGTTTCTTCCTGTGTTCCCTCACTCTTACTTCTTTCCTTACTTCTGTTATCTAATTACCTTTGCCAGAGCTTCCAGTAGAATTTTAAATAACTGGACATCCTTGTCTTATTCCTGATTTTAGAGGGGGGGGATGTTCAGTCTTTCACACTAGACTATGATGCTAACTATGGGGTTTTCATGAATCATTGATCATGTTGAGGATTCTTCCTTTTTTTCCTATTTTTCAGTACCATATTGCAAGATCAGTTTGAACCATAAGGTCAGCGGTTCAAACTCACCAGTAACTCCTAGGACACCCTACACAGGGTCAGTATGAGTTGGAACCAACTTGATGGCACTTAACAACAACAACAAAATAGCAGTTTAAAAAATATCATGCTACCTAATTAATAAAACCTCTCCTTACAGACTCTGAGTATTATGCCTTCTTTAGAAACGATTTCCCCAAACTTATATTTAAAATGGAAGAGCGTAAAAATAATTAGTTTCTTCATATATTAAATTTTTGTTGCTGTATAAAGACTTTTCTCAAATTTAGCATCTTTAAACAACAAATATTTATAACTTACAGTTTCTGTGGATTTGAAATACAGGCCTAGCTTACCTGGATACTTTGCTCAGGTTTTCATAAGATTGCAGACAAGTTGTCAATCTGTTATGAGTTCTCAGCTGAATCTTGAGTGCTCCTGACAAGCTCACATGGCAGAATTCAAATTCTTGCAGAATTCATGGTGACTTGCTTCTTCTAGACCAACAAGAGAATCTCTTGTGGTTCAAGTCTTTTATTTCTTGAGTCTTGCATAAAGGCTTACTTAATTAGATCAATCCACACAGGATAAGTTCCCTTTTGATTCATTCAGAGTCAACTGATTAGGGACCCTTATACATCTGTAAAAGGATCTCTGGTAGCGTAGTGGTTACGAATCGGGCTGCGAACCATAAGGTCAGCAGTTCGTAACTATCAGCTGTTCTGTGGGATAAAGATGAGGCTTTCTGCTCCTGTAAGGATTTACAGCCTCGGAAACCCTATGCAGGGTCGCTATGAGTCGAAAACAACTCCACAGCACTTAACAACAACATACATCTATAAATATCTTAATACTTTTGCCATTTAACATTTAACCTAATTGTGGAGTCCTGGTATGGTGCTGTAAATTAAGCACTGGACTGCTAACCACAAGGTTGGCTATTCAAACCCACAAGCCACTCCTCACAAACCCTACACAGGGTCGCTATGAGTCAGAATGGACTCAACAGCAGTTATCAACAACAAATCAGAGGAGTGTAGAAACCATAGTTTCTACAGATTCTTCCTACACTCAATTTGGAGGAGATTAAATAGGATTTGTACACCAGGGTTGTGCGTTGATAACTGAAATGTTGATGTTTCTAGTCTATCCAGAGGCACCTCATAAGAAATGCCTGGTGATTTACTTTGCAAAATCAGCCATTGAAAGCACTATGGAACACAGCTCTGTTTTTGCACACATGGAATTACCATGAGTTGAAACTGACTTGACAGCAACTTTTTATTTATTTATTTATTTTTTAAATGACATACTAGGGAATAGGAATCTTAGGGAACATTTTAAATTCTGCCTACCACAATATATTCTATAACCTTTAAAAGAATGCCTAGAATTTAAATCATTTATATATGGCATTAAGTAAGTACAAGAATTTCTATTATGTATAAACATAAGCTGTTTTCCTGAAAACCCTTATGTTCTGCAAAACCACACACTAAAAATAACAATGGTTATGGGGAAAAAAATAAGGTTAAGAGAGTCCCACTCAAAATCTAAGCTACTTTGTAACCAGGACACTAACTAGATAGTTAAGAATCATAATAAAGTTGCTTCTTGTTGTTGTTATGTGCCTTCGAGTTGGTTCTGACTCATAAAGACCCAACATAGTGTTTCTGAGGAGCAACTGGTGGGTTTGAACTCTTAACCTTGTGGTTACCAGTCCAGTGGTCAGTCTACAAGGCCACAGCAGAACGCCATAAAATTGCTAGCACAGCTTAAGAGACAATTTAAATGCCCAATAAATAACAATATATCACAGCAAAGTCAGAACTTTATTTAACAAAGCAATAATGTATGCAGTTTGACTGGTAGAAGAATAAGGACAGACTGAGGCTGCTAATGTGGTAATAAAAAAAAAACAGACAAAGGTTCGGGGAACATGTTAATCAGCTAAGGTATGAGAAAAATATGGGCGAATAGGACTGTGTATAAAACTGTATTCTTTTGTAGACTTTGCATTTAGCTCTTTTAGTGTTTGTTATAGTCATTTGCTATTACTGGTAAAAACTATAGTTTGGGGGAAAATATTGAATATAAACCAATATGACTTCCACATTATACTCTATGATTCCTTAATTTACCAAGAGTATTTGAACTCTGCTGCATAAGACCTTTTTAAAGTGTTGAAGAGCAAAGATGTCAGCTTGAGGACTAAGGTGTGCCTGACCCAAGCTATGGCATTTTCAGTAACCTCATATGCATGCAAAAGCTGGACAGTGAATAAGGAAGACCGTAGAAGAA
>NW_006408530.1:36058243-36063370 GCF_000296735.1 Chrysochloris asiatica | reverse complement strand
TGTTTAGAATTAATTTATAGAGCATTTAAACAAGTGTTCAATTACTATAACTTCTCAAATGCATTCCACAAAGGCAGTCTATTTTGCATGCTGTTAGTAGGATTTCTTTGCTGTACAACAATCCTGATAACTTTAATGACAAAGCTGATAAAAGTCTGAATTATCTTTGCACTGTGAAAATACGTATGGCTGATGATTTTAGTAGGAAACCTCGAATGTGCTAATCAGTTAAGTAGGCATTGAAGCAGGCAGACTGAAGACAATGATGACTTCTCTCTCTTAAGCTGTCATACTGTCATACAATACCATTTAGGTCCACTAGGTCATTGCCATCGAGTTGTCTCTGCCTCGATGGAGGTCCTGTGTAGGGTTTCCGAGGCTATAAATCTTTGTTGTTGTTAAGTGCCGTCCAGTCGGTTCCGACCCATAGCGACCCTGTACAGGGTTTCCAAGGCTGTAAATCTTTCCGGGAGCAGAAAGCCTCATCTTTCTCCCACGGAACAACTGGTAGTTTCGAACTGCTGACCTTGAGGTTCGCAGCCCGATTTGTAACCACTACGCTACCAGAGCTCCTTAACCAGAGCTCCTTAAGGAAACAAAAAGCCTCCTCTTTCTCCTGCAAAGCGGCTCATAGATTTGAACTACTGACCTTGTGGTTAGCAGTCTGTGTGTAACCCACTGTACCACCAGGGATATCATCTAGTTGTTCTTGCTGTTAAATGCCGTTGAGTTGGTTCTGAAGTATTTGTTGTTAGGTGCCATTGAATTGGTACCAACTCATAGCAACCGTATGCACAACAGAATGAAGAACTGCCTGGTCCAATGCCAACCGCACAATCATAGCTACGCTGGAACCCAGTGCTGCTGCCACTGTGTCAATCGATTCCTCCGGAGGGCTTCCTTTTTTTCACTGACCCTCCATTTTGCCAAGCATGATGTCCTTCTCCAGTTACTAGACTCCTGATAACATTTCCAAAATATGAGAGATAAAGTATGGCTTTTAAAGAGCATTCTGGCTGTACTTCTTCCAACACAGATTTGTTTGTTCTTCTGTCATTCCATGATAGTTTTAATATTCTTCTCCAACATCATAACTCAAAAGCACCAATTCTTCAGTTTTTTAAAATTTATTGTCCAACTTTCAAATGCATATGAGGCTACTTGAAAATACCATGGCTTGGGTCAGGTGCACCTTAAACCTCAAACTGATATCCTTGCGCCTGAATACTTTAAAGAGGTTTTGTGTAGCAGATTTGCCAAATGATTCGTAGAGATCATATATAAGGTTTCCAAAGTGGGACTAGTGTGTTTGAACTACTGTCCTTGTAATTAGCAGTCCAGTGTTTATTTTACAGTGCCATACTATTTGAATTTCCTGCTTCTTGTATCTCATGAATATTTCTTCTTTTATGGCCTCTTTACAGTACATCTTAGAGTACTTTTACTGCCTTGTTATAGTCTATCTAACACTTTTCATTGTTGTTAAATGCTAGTGAGTCAGTTCCAACTCACAGTGACCCTGTGGAGCAGCTGGTGGGTCTGAATCTCTGACCTTATGGTCAGCAATCCAGTGCTTATCCTATAGAGCTACCTCAGGACTTCTATATTACAGTAGCTTCTTAAAATAAAGATGTTTGAAGGTTTTTGAGGATTTTGCATATCTGCAAATACTCTATTTTGCCCAGACACTTGGTTGAGAGTCTAGCTGGGTATAGAATTCTAAAATGGAAATAGCTTTCTCTCAGAATTTTTGTGAAAGCTTTGCCTCATTGTTTTCTAGCTTTCAGAAATGTTGAGAAATCTAGTGTCATTTTAAGTATCTTTTGTACAAAAACAGTTTTAAATTTTTCTTTCTGGGAGTTTACAAAGCATTCTCTTTATCTCTGGTGTTCCCGAATTTTATGATGCTAGAAATTGCTATAGAACCCATGTCAATGATTATGCTGGGAATTTGATAAGCTCCTTCAGTATAGAAATATATGTCTTTCAGTGCTCAGAATTGCTGGAATTATCTAGTGTATCATTTTCTTTGCTCCACTTTCTTTATATTCTCATTATGAGAACTCATGTTATTAGATGTTGTATCTACTAGACTGGTCTTTTCATTGTCTTTTTGCTCTTTTCTGGGATCAGCCCTCAACTTTACCTTATGATTTTTCTCATGAGATTTGGTTTTCTGTTATTCAACTTTTTTATAGTTCAAGCACTCTATTGTGTTCTGTGAATATTCCTTTTTATATGAATAGCATGCTTGTCTTGTATTATGAATGCAGAATTTCCTGTACCTCTTGAAGGATATTAATTGTAGTAATTTAGTTTGGCATTTCACCTGCAAAGTTGTTCTTTAATTTGCCAGGTTTACTTTCTTTTTTGGGAGTTGAGGGGTGGGGTGGATAGGCTGTCTCTGTATATTATTGGTTGTCTCTTTTTCTGAGTAAGGTCCTAAAAGCTTTCATCAAGTGTCTGTGTGTGTGCATCAGCCTTGTTCATTATGGTCTTCAGCAGGGAATTTTTACTGGGTTATTTCTTTAGTGAACCCTTAGTGCCAGAGTCTTTAGGATAGTTTCTCTTGGACTGTACAGTTGATCCAGAGAAACATTTTCCAGTTTCCTGCCTGCAGAGCATATTGCTAATTGCCAGCATTTTTGGAGGAAAGTAGAAAACCCCCCAAAAGTCTCAGCATCTGATATGGATAATTTTATTAAATTCCCATGTTTTCAGTATTGTGTTCTGTACATAAATCTACCTGGCAAATACTCCCAACCTTCTGCTGAATTGGGAGGGGCAGTCATCTACCTTCACTCAAGGTGGAAAAGGGTCTGGGGTCTCATTTTTTTGCAAATATACTTTCAATTAGTCAACCTTGATTTCCACTTCCTTGGTACTTGTCACACTTAGTTTTTGAGCCTGGGAATTCTATGGTATAACTTAGGTTAATTCTCAGTTTTCTCCATTGTGACTTTAAGGATTCAGCTTTCTAAATTGTATAAACTGGATTATCTTTCCAGTTTCCAAAATCTGGTGATAATTTTCTTCCGTTTTATTTGTAATTAAGTTTTTGTCTTAAAAAAGGCCCTTATAGTATTTGAATGAGACTAAGCGGGGTCCTGGTGTGACACTGTGGACTAATGCGTCAGACTGCAAAGCCCTTGGAACTGCAAGGTCGGTGGTTCAAGCTCACCAGCTGCTCCTTGGAAACCCTACACAGGGTCACTAAGGGTCGGAATCGACTCGACAACAAGGGGCCCTGATGTGGCGCTGTAGGCTAATGAGCTGGACTGCAAGGTCAGCAGATAAGGCTCACCAGCCGCTCCTCGGAAACCCTATGCAGGGTCAGACCAACTCAATGGCACTTAACAACAATAACAACAAGGGATGGATAAAAGTCAAATAGTGTTGTTGTTCAAGCTTAGTGACCCTGTGTGAGGTATCTGTGGCTGAAGGTTTTTATCAGAGCAGAAAGCCTCATCCTTTTTCCATGGAGATGCTGGTGGGTTTGAACTGATGACTTGTGGTTAGCAGTCCAGTGTATATCCTATAGCATCAAATCCTACAGCATCCCAAAATTCAGATGCTTATGTTTAATTTTCCATTTTAGCAGAAAGGGTTTTCTCTGATTATGGTATTTGTGAAAGATAGTTTGAATGTATTGGTCCTTTGTGTTGTTGTTGGTGAGTGCCATCAAATTGATTCTGACACATAGCGACCCTGTATAGAGTTTCTAAGAAGCAGTTAGTGAGCTTGAACCACCGACCTTGTGATTCAAACAGACTTTGGAGTCCAGTGCATTACCCTACAGCACCACGCCCTCACCCTCCCAGATTGTGGGTTCTTTGATCCTTGACAGAAAGGAAGTGGGATGAAAGCAGACTATTTACCAAGTGTCTGCTGTGTTCCTGGCACTGTGCTTGATGCTTTGCATGTATTTTCTCACTCAATCTCTTCAATAGCACAAGAAATGAAAGCACTTGCTTTTATCTTCCAAAGTCTGAACTCTTTATAATAACATAACTAAATAAAAACACTGAGTATTTGATGTCTGCTTTTGCTCATTATACTCCCAGCAAAGAGCCCTGGTTGTGCAATAATTAAATACTTGACTGGTAATTAGGAGGTTGGCAGTTCAAACCTACCCAGCAGCTCCTCAGGAGAAAGATTTGGGCATCTGTTCCTATAAAGATTGCAGCCTAGGAAATGCTATTTTGAGTTCTACTCTGTCACTTAATTTTCCTTTGAAATGGACTCTTTGAGTTGTAATGCACCTAACAACAACATATTTCAAACATCAATCACAATCCCTGGCACATAGGAGGTACCCAATATATTTTAGAAGTCCTGGTGCAGACTGCTAACAACGAGGGCAGTGGTTCAAACTCACCAGCTGCTCTTTAGATAACCTATACAGGGTTACTATGAGTCAGAAACAACTCTGTAGTACTTAACAACAGCAATATCCTATTTTATCATTTATATTATACTATGGAGTCCTGGTGTGGCACTGTAGCATAAGTACTTGACCTCAAGGTTGGTTTGAACCACTGTGTCAGCATTTCAAACTCACCAGCCTGTCCTATACAGGGATGCCATGAGTCAGAACTGACTCCATGGCAATTAACAACAACAGCATACTATATTGTATTTTATTAAACAACAGTACTATGTTTAATGAAGGAGCAGATTTTCTTTTTGATTGCTTGTTTTTTAACTTGATGAATATTTAGTCTAATGTGTAACTTTTCCTAGATATTTGTAAAAATGGTGTGCAGGTTTAGTAACTGACAGCACCCAAATACTGGTTCCTCTGTTTATATGGATCCCAAAGGGAGAGGGTCCTAAAGCTGGCTGGCCGTAATGAATAAGAGTAGAACTTGAAGATGTTGGGCTTATTTCTTACCACAGCAAAACTAACCTATTCTAATACAACCCCAATTTCAGAGAAAAGACATGGACATTCATTAACCCTTCTCAGTGACTAAAAGAGCTCTGGGAGCGCTGTAGGCTAAGGACTGGCCTGTAATCACAAGGTTGGTTGTTCAAATACACCAGCTGTCCTGGGCAGAAAGATGATGCTATCTGCTCCTGTAAAGATCTATAGGCTTGGAAATCCTATACAGGGTTTCTAGGAGT
>NW_006408530.1:36056607-36058013 GCF_000296735.1 Chrysochloris asiatica | reverse complement strand
ATATACACTAACTTATTTTATATAAACTCATGTTTCAGCAGGAGATTGTAAATAATTAAATTTTTCTTCTATTGTTACAAAACTATTTGTTGAAGAGTCTGTCATTTTACCTCAAATTATTAAAAATTTCAGGCTTTAATTTTACCAACTTATATTTATACATAGTCAACTAGTTGTAGACTTAATAAGGATAGTCCTTTGGGCGTCATTTAGCATTTCCTGCTCCCTGAAGCATTTCAACTATTTTAGTTTCTTCTTTTGGCATTTACCTCTAGATGTTTAAGTAATATGCTTATATTGTTGTTTCTTAATTTTTTTCCTGTTTTAGTCATTATTACCTTCCCATTGAAGAAGATAAAGATTGAGCTCACATTTATTCTTCTGCTTGTCACATCCACACCACAACCCACCCACCCATTCTTTCATCCTTCCAGTATAATTCTGCTGATTGCAGTTTTCATTTGACCTATATGTACAAGTATGCTATTGACATTGGCATGTCTATGTAGATTCTAATCACACTGGAGCTATGAAATGTTGTTGTTGGTAGGCACCATTGAGTCAGTTCCAACTCACAGTGATCCTATGCACATCAGCACCAAACACTACCCTGTCCTCTGCCATCTTCACAATTGTTACCATGTCTGAGCCCATTGGTGCTGCTACTGTGTCAATCCACGTCTTTGGAGGGCTTCCTCTTTTTTGCTGATCTTCCATTTTACCAAGCGTGATATTCTTCTCTACGTACTAATGCTTCCAGATAACATGTCCAAAGTATGAGACATAAAGTC
Source organism: Chrysochloris asiatica (assembly GCF_000296735.1). Taxonomy (NCBI): domain Eukaryota; kingdom Metazoa; phylum Chordata; class Mammalia; order Afrosoricida; family Chrysochloridae; genus Chrysochloris; species Chrysochloris asiatica. Next base: position 36,057,222 of record NW_006408530.1, on the reverse strand, counting down.
TCACGATCCTGACTTCTAAGGAGCCTTCTGGTTGCGCTTCTTCCAAGACAGATTTGTTTGTTCTTTTGGTGGTCTATGGTACTTTTAATATTCTTTGCCAGTGCCATAACTGAAATGCAATGATTCTTTTGTAGTCTTCCTTTTTCATCATCCAACTTACACGTGTATGCAAGGTAATTGCAAACAATGTGACACTTGGGTCATGTGCACTTTAGTCCCTAAATCTTTTTTCTTTAATATTTTAAAGAGGTCTTTTGCAGCAGAATTGCCAAATAAAATATGTCATTTAATTTCTTGATTTCTACTTCCACGAGGGTTGATTGCAGATCTAAGCAAAATGAAGTCTTTGACAACTTCCATCTTTTCTCCATTTATCATGATGCTATGTATTGGCCCAGTGGTAAGGATTGCTATTTTCTTTACATTGAAGTGTAAACCAGACTGAAGGATGTGGTCTTTGCTCTTCACCGATAACTATTTTGAGTCATCGTCGCTGCAAATAAACAAGGCTGTATTGTCTGAATATCACAGGTTATTAATGAATTGTCATCCAATCCCGATGCCATGTTCTTTTTCATATAATCCAGTTTCTTGTATTATTTGCTCAGCATGGTG
>NW_006408530.1:36038596-36049452 GCF_000296735.1 Chrysochloris asiatica | reverse complement strand
AACTGACTTGATGGTGCTTAACAACAAAAATAACAATTAAGAAATCTAGGTCTAAGCCAGTTAGTATTCCTCGGCCATCTGTTTTCCTAAATAGTTCATTCAGACTGAAGGGACAGAGCTTGTTTGATGGTTGTGGAAGAGGGACTCTCTCTCTCTATGTGCCTTATTGAGAACTTGGATACCACAATTAGGGGACTCAGCTTTAAGATTCAAAATTCAGTTGATATTATAGATGGTAGAGCTGAGAATAAGAAAGGTAATGGATCCTCAAGGAGCCTGTTAAGGAGATGGACCAGCCACCTAAAATCTGCCAACATTTTAATTTCTATTTCTTAAGGGAGTCATTTTTTTATCACCTGAGTCACTTTGAGGTTGGTCTTCTGTTACCTACATTCAAACATTCATTCTAGTGGATACATGGAATCCTAAGGAGTTGGACTGCTAGCCTCAAGGTCAGCAGTTTAAAACTACCAGCTGTTCCATGGGAGAACGATGAGGATTTCTGCTCCCTTAAAGATTTACAGCGTGGGAAACCCAATGCAGGGTCACTATGAATAGGAACCAACTCCACGGCACACCACTACCACCACCACCACCTTTCAGTTGGTGTGGTGCTGTAGAATAAACACCAGACTACTAAGCACAAACTTGGTGGTTCAAGTCCACCAGCTGCTTCTCAAAAACCCTATACAGAGTCTCAATGAGTTGGATGAGTTGGAACTGACTCAATGCCACTTATTGACAACAACCTTCCAGTTGGTGAGAGAGTTAATTAAGATAAGATGCCCATAGTAAATAATCAATAAATTAATATCTATCACTTGTCCTGGGCTTCATGAGTTTAAAATCAGTCTTACCCATTAAACACACTAAAGGAAAGAGGATGTACTATAAATATAACAAATGATGTCAGTCTTTTTTAAAATTTAATTCTTGTGAATAGCTAGGTGATATTTGTACTGTTTATTTATGTTTAATTACATACCCACTTTACATATGTGGTAGCTTGATACAGTTGTTATTAGGTGCTATTGAGGATGAAGTCTTGCCATGCACACTTCCAAGAGACATTCTGGTTGTGCTTTTTCCAAGACAGATTTGTTTGTTCTTCTGGAAGTCCATAGTGCTTTCAGTATTCTTCACCAACACCATATTCAAATGCATCGTTCTTCTCCAGTCTTCCTCATTCACTATGCAGTTTTTCATACGTTCATGAGGCTTGAAAATACCATGGCTTGTGTCAGGAATACCTTAGTTCTCAAAGTGACATCTTTGCACTTGAACACTTTCAAGAGTCATTTGCAGCAGATTTACTCAATACAATTTGTTTGACTTCTTGACTCTACTTGAAAGAGCGTTGACTGTAGATTAAATTAAATGAAATCCTTGAAAAGTTCCATCTTTTCTACATTTGCCACAATTGTTGTTTATTAGTCCAGTTATGAGGATTGGTGTTTTCTTAACACTGAGTTGTAATCCATACTGAAGGCTCTAGTCTTTAGTCTTCAGCAGGAAGTGCTTCAAGACCTCTTTGCTTTCAACAAAATAGGTTTTGTCATTGCAGGTTGTTAGTGAACCTTCCTCTGATCTTGATACCACATTCTCCTTTATAATATAGTCCTGCTTCTTGGATTATCAGCATACAAATTGAATAAATATGGAAAAAGGATACATCCCTGATACAAACATTTTCTAATTTTTAACTACACAGTATCCCTTTGTTCTGCTTGAATGACTGCCTCTTGATTTATGTACAGTTTTTTGTAAGCACAATTAAATGCTGAGATTCCCATTCCTTGCAAAGTTATCCATTGTTTGTTATGATCCACCCAGTCTTTGCATAGTCCATACAACACAAATAACATCTTTCTGGTGTTTGCATTTAGTCAAGATCCAGCTGATATCAGCATTAATATCCCTTGTACATTTTCTTCTGAATCTGACTTAAATTCCTGGCAACTCCCTGTCTATGTACTATAACAATCATTTTTTGAATTATCTTCGACAAAATTTTACTTGGATGTGATATTAATATTGTTCGATAATTTCCACATTCTGTTGAATCACCTTTCTTTAAAATGGACAGGTAGCTGCCTTCCAAACTTCTTGACATAGATTAGTGAGTGATTCCAGCACTGCATAAATTTGTTGAAATATTTCAATAGATGTTTTGTCAGTTTCTGCAGCCCTGTTTTTCATCAATGCCTTCAGTGCATCTTGGATTTCTTGATCATGTGCTATCTCCTGAAATGACTTAACTTCAACCAGCTCTGATGGATACAGTGTCTCTGTGTATTCCTGCCATCTTCTTTTGATGCTTCCTAGATTATTTAATATTTTGACCATAACATCCTCAGTATTGCAAATTATTGTTGTTAAGTGCCATCTAGTGATTCCGACTCATAGCAACCCTGTACAGGGTTTCTGAGGAGCAGCTGGTAAATTTGAACCATTGACCTTGTGGTTTGCAGTCTAGTTCTTAGCCGACAGCGGTACAGTGGAGGCTTGATTGTTTTTCTTCAGTTCTTTCAGCTTGCGAAATGCTGACTGTATTCTTCCTTTTGGTTTTCTAATTCTATATATTTGCACATTTCATTGTAATACTTTAATTTGTCTTCTCAAGCTGCCCTTTGAAATTCTCTGTTCAGCTCTTTTACTTCATTTCTTCCATTTGCTTATTAGCTACTCTTCACTCAAGAGTAAGTTTCAGAGTCTCTTAGATATCCGCTGTGGTCTTTTCTTTCTTTCCTGTTTTTTTTCATGACATTTCATTCTTGTACGATGTTGTTCATGTTATTCCACAACTTGCATGGTGTTTGGTCATTAGTGTCCAATGCATCTATTCTTAAGCTGGTTTCTAAATTCTGGTGAGGTATACTCAAGGTCATAATTTGGCTCTTATGGACTTGCTTTAAATTTCTTCAGCTCCAACTTGAATTTTCGTATGAGTTACTGATTTTCTGTTTCACAGTCATGTGTTTGTTGATGATACTGAGTTTCTCCTTTTTTTTTTCTCACAGATGTAGTCAATTTGATTTCTGTGTATTCTATCTGGCAAGATCCTAGTGTATAGTCATGGTTTATGTTATTGATAAAACGTTCTTTTCATCAACAAGGTCATTGATCTTGCAAAATTCTATCATGTAATCACTAGCATTTCTATTACCAAAGCCATATTTTTCCAACTACTTATCCTTCCTCTTTGTCTCCAACTTTTGCATTCCAAATATCAGTAATTATCAATGTATCTTGATTACATGTTTGATTAATTTCAAACTGAAGAAGTTGATAGAATTGTTCACTTTCATCGTTGACTTGGTGATTGCTATGTAAATTTAAACAGTGGCTTATTGACTGCTATTCCGTGTAGGCATATGGATATTATTCTATCACAGACAGCGTTGTACTTCAGGATAGACCTTGAAATGTTCTTTTTTTTTTTTCTTAAATGTTTTATTGTGAATTATGTGATAGTTTACATGAAAGAACAATAGTTTTACATTCATTCTATCGTATATCATCTCATTGCCATGGTTATAATCCCCTCCATGCATCATCAACCAACCAAAGGGTATACACTGCAAGCCTGCCCCCGTACCCCCAGGTCTTCAGCACACAGTTGCTCTCCCTCTTTGGATCTAAAGTCTCCAGCTGCTCCATTGCTCCACATCATCATCTCTGTCTCCATTTCAGGCATCACTGCTTCTCTGGGTAGGGTCCCACTCTCTGCTCTTCTCCCTTGATGGTCCTAGGGACCTCTGCTCCTAGACTGAAAAGTTAATCACTCCCCTCCTTGCTATAAAACGTCTACCTTTACATTTCCGACCCTCACAATCAGTCCTGATAACAATTATTCACTATTGTATCACAAGAGACCCGTCTGCATTTCATTGCATCAGTCCCACCTAGTCAGATTGAATACTACTCACTGGAGACTCTACCTTCCTCCAGGCCCTCTGGATCTAGGTTCCTTCTTGAAAGCTTGTAAACCAGTCACTTCTTGCCTTTGTAGCCCCCTGCCCCCCATTTTGGGTAGCCAATGTTCAAGTTGCCCATCCCTGTCTACTCTGTGTGTGGACGGGGTGGGAATGATTCTTGTTGTAAGGACTTGTTCCCTCTTTTGAGCTACTGCTTCCATAGGTGTAGGTCAAGTTCATCAAATTGTAAGAGAATACTTTTTTTTTTTCCTCTTCTTTTTAGTTCTGGTTGAGCTCTGATCATCCAGTCACTGAAGCCAGGATAAGTGGGTATTATCTGCAAGTGTGGGTGTTCTTATGCATATACCCTCTCTTCTTATCATCTGGATGCTTCACTCTCCACTCTAGTCCTCTGTGGCTATGTCACTGATTCTGGGCTTGAAATGTTCTTTTTGATGATAAATGTTACACCATTCCTCTTCAGTTTTTCATTGCTGGCATAAAACATATGATTGTCTGATTCAAAATGGCCAATAGAAGTTCATTTCAGCTCAGAAATGCTTAGAATCTTGATGGTTATGCATTCCATTTAATTTTTTCTAAATTAATACTTTGTACATTCTATGTTCTGATTAGTAGTAGTTATTTACAGCTGTTTCTTCTCATTTTGAGTCATGTCCATCAGCAAATGAAGGTCCTGAAAGCTTGCTCCATCCACATCATTAAGACTGACTTGACTTAGAAGGGGAGCTCTTCCCCAGTCATATTTTCAGTGCCTCCAAACCTGAGGGGAGCTCATCTTCTGGCACTCTATCAGTGTTCTGTTGTTATTCATAAGGTTTTTAGTGGCTAATCCCTCATATGTGGACTACCTATTCCTTCTTTTTAGTCTGTTCATTGTCTGGAAGCTCTGTTGAAACCCGCCTACCATGGGTGACCCTGCTGGTATTTGAATTGCTAGTGGCATAGCTTCTGGCATCACAGCAACACACAAACCACCACAGTAGGACAGATGAATGGGGTCAGGTAGCTTGCTATTTGACTATTGCAGCCTTAACGTTTGGAAGGAATTTCCTAAAGTAAAATAATAAGGAAATCATGAAAGCAACAATTATAGTAAGTACTAAAATTCCCCAGGTTTAGAAAGTTGATGTAAGGCCATCCTCCTATTATTCAATTTCCAATATTATGATTGCTTCCTAAATCCATTTCAGAGTCATACCCATAGCAAATTGAGGAGAAATGCTTGTCCAAGGTTATACAAGTAGATGGAAGTCTGATGCCATAATTAAAAACAAATATCAACAAACTACAGTTGTTGTTGTCAAGTACCATGGAGTTGGTTCTGACTCACAGTGATCCTGTACAGGCTTTCAGAGGCTGTAAATCTTTATGGGAGCAGAAGGCCTCATCTTTCTCCCATGGAATGGCTGGTAGTTTTCAATTACCAACCTTAAGGTTAGCAACCCAATTCGTAACCACTGTGCTACCAGAGTTCCTTAACAAATGTGGGCCAAATTCAACCTTTGGCCAGGTTTTTTTTTTACTGCTAGAAAGCTCAGAATGGTTTTTACATATTTAAGGATTTTAAAAGCAAAAACAAAGAGGAAAATGTCAATAGGCTGACGATAGCCCACAAAGTGTAAAAACACATTTCAAAAAGCTGGTGGGGGAAAAAAAAATTCCATTATCTTTTCATTCTATTTTCCCAAGAACTTCTTGAAAGCCTCTCATAAATATTTACTGTCTGGCCCTTTACAGAAAAGTTTGCCAACTCCTGGTTAAGGATCTAAGTTCTAGAACCAGAAAGACCTGGGTTTGAATTTTAGTGAGACCAGTTAATTTATGTAATGTCTCTGAACCTCAGTTTTCTCATTGATAAAATGAGGAGGAAGCAGTGATGACTCAGTGGTAGAATTCTCTCCTTACATATGAAAGACCCAGATTCAATTCCCAGCCAATGCCCCTCATGTGCAGCCACTACCCATCTGTCATTGAAGTCTTGTGTGTTGTTATGATGCTGAACTGGTTTCATTGAAACTTACAGACTAAGACTCACTATAAAGTAAGGTCTCTGTTATAATGATCTACCAAACCTTAGCCAATGAAGCCAATGAATAAAAATGGTCAGATCTCCAACGAATGACAACAGAATGAAGATTATGTTTCCAATGGTTCAGGGTTGATGTGAGCATTGAATGCAATTGGGTTTGTAGAGCTCTTCTCACAGAGCCTGGTAAGTATGGGATATGAAAGCTACGTATTTCTATTTCAGCACACCTCCCAGCCCTCCTCCAGCAGGTTTCTCCTAACCTTGCCCAGACTGCACCTGCAGAGACATCATTATCTCTCATATGTGGATGGTGCTGTGGCCTTTTTCTTCACTTTCTCTTCACACAGCTGTAATTCCGCAATCACTTTTGCCCTAGCACCTAATCAAGCAATTTTGCCATTTCACATTCAGACACTCCATGCTTTCCAGACTGTTTTGTGAAACCCATACATTTTCATTAAGAGTTGATAATAAACTCTAGCACTGAAAGTTCTTTTCCAAGTTCATGATTGATGACAGTGTGATAGGGAGCTGAGTGGCTCAAGTCACCAGCTCAGGCGAGAATCTGCTTGCAGCAATTACAGAACCCCTCAGTGGTGCCTTCTAACAAGTGCCAAGTCCACTGCCTGCCCTGAGCTCTCAGGAGGGGCCCCTTGTCCAGGCACCAATGTAGAGTCAACAGCTGTGTGTAGTACCTCTCTCTTCCTCTTCGTTCGGTGCCCCTCTAGAGCCAGAGTAGCCAAGTTAGAAGGAAAGTTGTGACCATAATTCAGAAAGTCTGGAAACTCGGTCATCTTTATTTTTATTCAGAATCCGTAGGTGATGTAACCTGTCAATATGCTTGACTTCTAACTGAAAGATTGGGAGTTCAAATCCTCCCAGAGGCACCTCAGAAGAAAGGCCTGGCAATCTTCTTCTGGGGAAAAAAAAAATCAGTCATTGAAAACCCTATGGAGCATGGTTCTCTGATAACAATGGAGTCTCCATGAATTGGAATAAACTCCAGAGTCATTGCTTTTTTGAGTTTTTAAATTCACTTTGGTGATGAAGCAAATGTTTAAATCAGTTGGTTCTTTGTTCCTCTCTTTCTTTTCTTTTTTTGTTTTTAAAATGGGCCTATACTCGAGTCTGAGTATCTTTCTTTCCTTACTTGAAGACAAGGTAGAGAAAACCCTTCTGGAGGTTTGCTACTGGAGCTGCGATGTGAAGGAAGCTATGACAAACTGAAGGGCCAGGGTCCCCTCCACTGTGTGACACTGTGCTTTAGGAGTAGGCTGCTATTGTCCTCCTGCAAAGACATCACGATCTTATAGAGTAGGATGTCCCTGTGCTCTTGAATGCTAGGCCAGCCCTGTCTCACTTTAAGAAGTCAAGGTCTTTCAATAGTCTCCTGCACTATTTGGGGTTCTATGCATTTCCTCAGTCAAAACAGAAAGCTGAACACCTTTTAGGAAGCTCTGCTTAGTGGACAACTGAGTAATGTAGACCGAAGCCGGCAGTGAGAAGCCATGGGCAATACAGAGAACGTTGTGGTCACACACATCTGAGGAGGCAGACTAGGAGCAGGAGTGGGAAAGTAGAAATTGCCAATTTCTGCACAAATGACAAGGCTTCAAAGAGTTTGTGGAAAAACTCCATTATCTTTTTATTTTAATATTTAATTGTGAATTATGTGATAGTTTACATGGGAGAACATTAGCTTTACATTTATCCTATCGTATATCGTTTTATTGCCATGATTACAATCCCCTCCATGCATCATCAACCAACCAAAGGGTATATCCTGCAAGCCTTTCCCCTGGTCGTCAGCACACAGCCCCTCTCCCTCTCTGGGTCTAGAGTCCCCAGCCACTCCATCTATCCACATCATCATCTCTGCCTCCATCTCAGGCATCACTGCTTCTCTGGGTAAGGTCCCGAACTCTGCTCTTCTCTCTTCATGGTTGCAGTGACATTGGCTCCTGAACTGCAAAGTCAACCACTCCCCTCCTTTTGCTACAAAACATCTACCTTTACATTTCCAACCCTTACAGTCAGTCCTGATAGTAATTATTCACTATTGTACCACATGAGTGCTATCCCCATCTCCTTTCATCAGCCCTGCTCAGACAGATTGGATACTACTCAGTGGAGATTCTACCTTCCTCCGTGCCTTCTGGATCTAGGCTTCCTCTTGAAAGCTTGTAAGCCAGTCACTTCTAGCCCTTGTAGTACCCCCATTTTGGGTAGCCAAAGTCCAATTTGCCCATCCTTGTCTACTCTGTGTATAGAGGGGGTGGGAATGATCCTCACTATAAAGATTTGTTCCCTTTTTTGAACTACTGCATTCATAGGTGTAGGTCAAGTTCATCAAATTGTATCAGATTACTCTTTTTTTTTCTCTTCTTTCTTTTTCTAGTTGAGCTCTGATCATCCAGTCATTGAAGCCAGGTCAAGTGGGTATTATCTGCACGTGTGGGTGTACTTGTGCATATGCTCTCTCTTCTTATCAGCTGGACGCTTCAGTCTCTACTCTAGTCCTTTGTGACTATGTCACTGACTCTGGGCCCAAGAGTCCTCAGGTCTTGCCACACTGCTGGCCAACCAGGTCTCCACCCATGTTCACAGGAGTCCATTGAATGTTGTAGGGCTTAGCTCGAAGCCTCATTACTGTTTTTCTCTCACTTCCCCTTATTGGTGATGAATGTGGTCACCAATCAGAGCACATGGCTGCTCATGGATTCCCATTGAGTGTTAGTCTTGGAAGGGGGTTTGCTCTGAGGAGATCTGACCACTTGCCTTGATGTCTCCTGGGTGAGCAACTTGCTTGTTCTTGTAGTAATCAGTTGGACTGCCTTTATTGTTTTGTATTTTTTCCTGTCAGTCTTTCTTTGAAGTAGTATCTTCTGTTCTTCTAGCCTCTCCAGGCTGGTCTGCTGGTCTTTTCAAGTGGAAAATTCCCACCTCAGAAGATTCTGGATGGGGTTCAGGTTTCCACCTATGGTCTTATGTAATGCAGAGGCTCCACAGGAAGCCTCCTTCACTGGGCACGTTGCAGCCCCATTTTAGGTATTCCAATCAGCTATGTATTGTATTGGCTGTGTGCCGTGAAGTCAGTTCTGACTCATAGTGACCCTGTACGGGGTTTTCGAGGCTATAAATCTTTATGGAAGCAGAAAGCCTCATCTTTCTCCCACGGAACAGCTAGTAGTTTTGAACTGCTAACCTTGCAGTTCATAGCCCGATTCATAACCACTAGCTACCAGAGCTCCTTATCAGCTCCAATCAGCTATAGGTTGTGCATAAATCATTATTTACCTCTCTCCCACTTAGCCCATGCAAACCTGCCTAATTATTTTCCCATCTGCCTTATTGTTCAATTCCTTTCCACCTTCTTGTGTATTGCCCCCCTCCCTAGCACCCAAACTATCCTGTGTCTATTCCCTACTCTGTGCTCCACCTTCCTCTCCCTCCCCTCACCCTCCACCCACATCCTGGTAAGCAGCAAAGAACCCTCCCCCTTTAGTATGGGTTCTTTTTTTTAGTGTTTTACAATAGTGATTTTATGCAGTATTTCTCCTTTTGTGACTGACTAATTTCACTCAACATAATGTCTTCAAGGTTCATCCATGTTATGTGGTGACTTGCAGCTTCCTTGTTATTCTTCAAGGTAGCATAATATTCCATTGTGTGTATGTACCACAGTATGGTTATCCATACTTCAGTTGATGGGCATTTAGGCTGTCTCCATCTTTTTGCTATTATAAATAGTGCTACTGTAAACATTGGTGTGCATATATCTACTCATGTTATGGACGTGTTTCTTGTGAGTAAATACCAAGTAGAGGAATTGCTAGATCATAAGGTATTTCTATTTTCAATCTTCTGAGGAAGTGTCATATTGCTTTCCAGAGAGGTTGAACCATTTTGCAGTCCCACCAGCAATGCAGAAGTGTCCCAGTCTTTACACATCCTCGCCAGCATTTATTGTCCTCTAATTTTTTTTTATCTTTGCTGTTATTGCTGGTGTGAGATGATATCTCATTGTGGTTTTGATTTGCATCTCTCTAATGGCTAATGATCATGAACATTTCTTCATATGTTTGTTGGCTGCCCAGATCTCCTCCTTGGTGAAGTGTCTGTACATATCCCTAAGCCCATTTTTAATTTGGGTTATTTGTCTTTTTCTTGTAGAGGTGTTGTAGTTTCCTATGTATTTTAGAAATGAGTACCTTGTCTAATGTGTTGTTGCAAGAGATTTTTTCCCATTCTTTGGGTTTCCTTTTTAATCTTCTGGTGAAGTCTTTAATGCACATAAGTTTTGAATTTTTATTATGTCTCACTCATCTATTTTGTCTACTTTTGTTTGCATAATTTTCAAAATGGTTTGTAGTCTGTGTATTCCCTGAATTAGTGCCCTCACATTTGTTCTTATTTTTTCAATGATGACCTTCATAATTTTGGGATTCATTTTTAGGTCTTTAATCCATGCTGAGTTGTTTTTTGTTTTTTGTTTTTTATAAAGGGTGAGGTAAAGGTCTTGTTTCAGTCTTTTGCATATCACTTTCCAGTTCTGCCAGCACCATCTATTGAAGAGACTCTCCCCCCTCATGTGATATATTTAGGTACTTGGTCAAAAATCAGTTGGCTGTATGTGGATGGGTTAATTTCTGGATTCTTGATTCTGTTCCATTGATTAGTGTATCTCTTATTGTACCAGTACCAGGCTATTTTGACCACTGTAGCTGTGTAATAAATTCTGATGTCAGGGAGTGAGAGGTTTCCAACCTTCTTCTTCTTCTTAAAGCTTTGCTTTGCTTATCCTGGGTTTCTTTCCTTTCCATATCAAGTTTGTAATTGTTTTTTCCATCTCTTTGAAGAATGTCATTGGAATCTGGATTGGAATT
>NW_006408530.1:36000040-36034865 GCF_000296735.1 Chrysochloris asiatica | reverse complement strand
CACAGGTAAACAACTTTTTGATATTCTCTGCTTTCAGCCAAGATCCATCGGACATCAGCAATGATATCCCTCATTCCACGGCCTCTTCTGAATCCGGCTTGAACCTTTGGAAGTTCACTGTCAATGTATGCTTGCAGCCATTTCTGTATTACTTTTAGTAAAACTTTACTCACATGGGATATCAAAGAGATTGTCTGATGATTTCCGCATTCCGTTGGTTCACCTCTCTTTGGAATGGGCACAAATACTGATCTCTTCTAGTTGGTTGGTTGGTTTTGTACACATGCTCTTAATTATGCTGAGAAATTTCCCTTCAATTCCTACTATGTTGAGTGTTTTTTATCAGGAATGGGTGTTGAATTTTGTTAAATGCTTTTATGCATCAATCAATGTGATCACATGGTTCTTTTCTTTTTTCTCATTTATATGGTTGATTACATTGATTGTTTTTCTAATGTTGAACCATCCTTGCATCCCTGATATGAATCCCACTTGATCATAATGTGCTGCTGGATTCTGTTGGCTAGGATTTTGTTGAGTATTTTTGCATCTATGTTCATGAGGGATATTGGTCTATAATTTTCTTTCTTAGTGACGTCCATCCCTGGCTTTGGTATGAAGGTTATGCTTGCTTTATAAAATGTATAAGGAATTTTTCCATCCTCCTCTATAATCTGGAATAATTTGAGTAGAATTGGTGACAGTTCTTCCCTTAATGTTTGATAGAACTCACCAATGAAACCATATTGTCCTGGATTTCTTTTGGTTGGGAGTTTTTTGATGACCTGATCAATTTCTTCTTTTGTTTTGGGTCTGTTCAGGTTTTATACTTCACTGTGTGTAAGTTTAGGTAGGTCGTGTTTTTCTAAAAATGTATCCATGTCTTCTAAGTTTTCAAATTTGTTGGAGTACAACATTTCATAGTAATCTGTTATCCCTTTGATTTCCTTTGGTTCCATTGTGACATCACCCATGTGGTTTCTAATGCATGTTACTTGTGTCTTTTCCCTCTTTTCTTTTGTAGGTTTGCTAATTGTCTGTCAATTTTGCTAATCCTTTCAAAGAACCTGCTTTTTGTCCTGTTGATTCTTTCTATAGTTTTTCTGTTTTCTATCTAACTTGTTTCTAATCTTTATTATTTCTTTTCTTTTGGTGCCTGTAGTTTCCCTCTGTTGGTTTGTTTCTAATTGTTGTAGATGCTGTGTTAATTTGTTAATTTTGGTTCTTTCTTTTTTTTTGGATGTGTGTATTTATTGCAATAAATTGTCCTCTCAGCACCACTTTCACCATGTCCCAAAGATTTTGGTACGTTATATGTTTTCATTCTCATTTGTTTCTGGGAACTTTGTGAGTTCATGTTTAATTTCTTCTACTACCCAGTTGCTTTTCAGCAGGGTGTTATTCAGTTTCCATGTATTTGACTTGATTTCCTTGGTCTTCCTATTATTGATTTCTAATTTTATAGCATTATGGTCTGAGAAGATGCTTTGTAGTATTTTGATATTTGTAAACTTATGGTGGTTTGTTTTGTGGCCCAAGACATGGTCTATTCTGGAGAATGTTCCATGTACCCTGAAAAAGCATGTGTATTGTGTTGTTCTTGGGTTGAATGTTCTGTACACATCTATGAAGTCCAGTTGGCTGATTGTGTTGTTTAGTTCTTCTGTGTCTTTGTCAAGTTTCTTTCTGGTTGTTCTATCCATTTTTGAAAGTGGTGTATAAAAATCACCCATGATTATTGTAGATTTGTCTATTTCTTTCTTCAAATCTATTAGAGTTTGCTTTCTTCTATATTTTGGAGCTCTTTCATTGGGAGCATAGATATTTATTATGGTTATTTCATCTTGTTCAATTGTCCCTTTAGTCATGAGATAATATCCATCTTGAGCTATTATGCTGATTTTGCCTTAAAGTTTATTTTATCAGAGATTAGTACTGCCACTCCTGTTCATTTTTTATTGCAATTAGCTTGGTATATTTTTTTTCCCATCCTTTGACTTTTAATCTGTTTTTGTCTCTGTGTGTGAGATGTTTATCTTGCAGACAGCATCATGTTTTCTTATCCATTCTGCCACTTTCTGTCTCTTAACAGGTGCATTTAATCCTTTTACATTCAGTGTAATTATTGATAGGTATGGATTAATTGCTGCCATTATGTTTTTATTTTTGTGGTGTTGCTGCTTTCTTTGTTCTGTTGTCTTCCTTTGCTGAGTTCGTGGTTTTTGTGTTCTTTCTTGTGAGTTTCCTCATAGTTTTAATATTTCCAGATTCTTTTGGATTTTCATTTTCTTGGTATGTTGTGAAGTGTTAATTTTCTTTGAGTTTACTTTATATTCCATTAACTTTTCCCTCCATTTAGTGCAGTCTATTTTATCCTGTAATCTACCTGACCTTCTCACCAGCTGGATCTCTCATCCTATGGTTTACCTTCTTTTACATTGTAATTGTTTTGATCACAGACTGACCTCCCAGATTCTCTGAGTTTGTTCTTATAGTTTTGTTCTGCTCTTGACTCTTCCTTCTATCTATTTAGTTCTGGGAGGTCCTGCCACATATGTCAAGCTCTCATTGTTGTCTGTTCTTTTTGGTTCTCAGTCCACAGAACTCCCTTTAAAATGTTTTGTAGCACAGGGTTGGCTTTGGCAAAATCCCTTAGCTTCTGTGTATCCTGGGATGTTTTGATTACACCATCATATTTGATTGATAGCTTTGCTGGATAAAGGATTCTTGGTAGAGAGTTTTTCTTTCAGGGTTTTAATATATGTCTCCCCATTGCCTTCTTGCTTGTATGGTTTCTGCTGAGAGATCTGAGATTAATCTGACTAGCTTGCCTTTTTATGGAACACTTCTCTTTTCCCTAGCTGCTTTCAGGATTCTTTCCTTATCTTTGATTTTGGGCAGCTTGATTATGATATGTCTTGGTGATTTTCTTTTGGGGTCTCTCCCCTGGGGTTCGTTGAGCTTCTTGAATGTTTATCTTTTCTGCTTCAGTATGTTAGAGAAATTTTCTTCCAGCAGTTCTTCAAATATTTTCTCTGTGGACTTGTGTGATTCTTCCTGGTCTGAAATGCTGATAATTGTTATTCCTCTTCATGTTGTCCAACATGTATATTAGGCCTTCAGATTTTTTTATCCTTTTTTACTGTTTGCTCTTCTATCTTAGTGGTATTGAGAGATTTGTTTTCCTGCTCGCTAGTTCTGCCTTCCATCTCTTCTATTCTACTCCTTTGCCCTCTCAGTGTATTGTCTATTTCTGATATTCTATTATTGATTGTTTGTACCTCATTCTGTAGGTTTTGAATTGTTTCCAATGTTGTATCTATCTTATTTGATTGTTCCTGTAGTGCTTTCTTGACTTCTTCCTTATTTTTCTCCAGTCCGTTGTAAAGCGTTTTGGGACATTTTATAATCATTTTTCTGAATTCCTTCTCAGGCATTTTCAAGGCCTGCCCTCCTTCCAGGATGTAGTCCAGGTCTACCTCTAGGTCACTTATCTCAGACATTTTATCTTGTTTCTGAACATGTGCTGATATGGTCATCTTCTTTTGCTTCTTGGATATGTTTAGTGTTTATCTGTGACCTTAATGCTTAACTGAGTATGTGTTTTGATATTTTTTATGCTTTCTGATTGCCTTCTTGTAGATGTGATCAGGATGTGGGCTTCCCTTTTCACTCTTCTTATTGCTTAACTCAGAGTAACTTTCACAGGTGTTGTCTGCCCCCCTGGTGTATGGCAGTTGTTAATGGTCCATGCCTGGATTTTGGTGTTTTATAGAGTGTGATTTTAGCATGACTCTATGGCAGCAGTTGCTGTCTCTTCTTAAGTAGTATAGGAAGAGAAAGAGTCACCCAAAGCTAGAAGGGGAAGTATAAAATAGCAAAACAGCAAACAAACAAAAAAATTGCCACCAAAGCAACAACAACAAAAAAAACTAGATTGGATACTATAGTCTATAATTGCAGAAAAGGGAAAGGAGGGAGAGAGTAAAGAGAAAAAAAATCTGTAGCCTAATATGAGTATGACTTTAATGTCCTCTTCCAGCTTCTTGTCTTCAAGGCTGTCTGATAAATTTCAAGATGCCATTCTTGGTTGTTATACTGTACCTCAGGATTTAATTTAATTTTTGGCTTATTTTGTTTTTAAACCCTCTTTCCCTCTCCACAGCCCTTTTTCTGGCCTTTTCCCTATTAAAAAACAGTTCAGGACCGTCTCTTGGGCTAAGAGTATTTGTGCACATGCATGGCAGAAGAACTTACCAGTGGTGGTGGTGGGGTGTCCACTAGCTCAGTCACCCTGTCTAGTCACCAGAATGGAGGTGTGCAAACAGTGGGTGGCCAAAGAACAGATAACACAAAAAAGAAAATCAATACAAAGCAAAACTGACAAATGTATTGTCCACCTTTGCTCTGAGGTTCCCACGGTGTTATTCTGTGGTGGATCTGTTTCCCTTCTTGGTCTGCCGTTTGATCTCACCCAAATTGTTGGCTCCACGCCACTGGGCCAGCAGATTCAAAAGTATGTGATTTCTTACTTCCACTGCAAGTTCCACTAGCTATAAGCCTTCAAACTTCTAAAATATTCCTAACTATGTGGTTCAGAGTTTTGGAGCTCTGTCCTGAACCCGCTTCTTCTAGTATTCTGTGGCATTGCTGACAGTGAGCTTCACTGCACCTCTACCCTATCCACCATCAAGCCCTGCATCTCCATTATCTTTTAACTTCTGTTTTTCATGAACTTTTGAAACCCCCTCACATGTGTGTAGTAAAAGCTCTGGGAAGCTTTGAGAGGTGAAAAACTTGGTTACCTGGAACAAGGAGATGAATGCTTGTGAGCATGGATGCTGACTAGTACTCATTTAGGAGGAGGTTGTTTCATTTGGGGGTCAAACAGGTCAGAAGTTCAGCTGCTAACTGAAATGCTGGTGGTTCTAAACTACCCAGAGTTGCTTTGGAAGAAAGGGTTGGTGATCTGCTTCTGAAAGACCACAACGATAGAAAATCCTATGGAGTCTAGGTCTACTCTGACACACATTCCATCATGAGTTGGAATCAATTTGACCACAATAGGTTGGCTTATTGGAGATGGGGTGTTTATTCCCTTTCTCTGATAGTCCGCTCTGTGGACCTCATGGACTGTAAAAAAACTTTGGGGCCCCACTCCCTCCACAAATGGGACCACTGCCTACATCACCTTTATTCCAATAGTGAAGGAGACTTAAAGAAGCCAGGGCCCAGCCAGCCCCGCTGAGGGAATGTTCGTCTGACACTGACCTTGACTAGTTAAGACAACCCAAGAGTACTTAGATGGAACCTGGTGTCCTGGAATCTAGTGGAATGTGGTCATCAATCTGGTGTGTTTTATCCTTAAATTTAGGTTATTTTTTCAGAAGGCATTTCGATGCAGTGTTATCCTTTACTCTGTTAGATTTTCACTCCCTTTCTAGTCAGTCTTATGGCCACATGGTGAGAGTCAACATGATAAAAAAATTGTTATCCACAGAGATTTGTGGGGTTTTTTTTAGTCTGTTGTTGAAATCTTTTTGCTGCACATAAATGTCTAATTTTAAGAGGTCCCAGTCATCTATTTTGTCTTCTACTGTTTGTATGCTTTCAGTTATGTTTGGTAGTATACTTATGCCAAGTCTTAGGGCCCCTAAGTTTGTCCCTAATTTTTCATTGTTGATCTTTATAGTTCTGGGCTTTACATTTAGGACTTTAATCCATCTTGAATTCATTTTCACATATGATGTGAGATATGGGTACTATTTTAATTTTCTGAAAGTGGATATCTAATTTTGCCAGCACCTTCTGTCTCTTCTCTATTTAATGAGTTTGGGCCCTTTGTCAAAAACCAGCTGTCCTTGTTGTTGTTGCTAAGTGCTGTTGAGTCAGTTCTGACTCATAGCAAACCTGTATAGTGTTTCTGAGGAGCAGTGGTGGATTTGAACCACTGACCTTGCGGTTCAAACTGACCTTGTGCACATTATCCTACAGTGCCACACTAGTCCTTAGGCAGTTTGATTTACTTCTGGGTTCTCACTTCTGTTCCATTGATGTGTTTCTGTCATCACACCAGTTCTAGGCTATTCTGAGTACTGTGTCTATGCAGTAGGTTTCAAGATCAAGAAGTGAGATACCGCTTACTTTGTTCTTCTTTAGAAGTGTTTTGCTCATCTAGGGTATTCTTCATTTTCTTATAGGGTTAGTGATGAGTTTCCATCTCTTTAAAGAATGATGTTGGAATCTGGATTGGGATTATGGCACTGTGAGCTAATGTGCTGAACTGCAAAGTCAGTTTGAACTTCAAGGTCAGCGGTTCAAGCTCACCAGTCACTACTTGAAAACCCTATTTAGGGTCGCTATGGGTTGGAACAGACTCAATGGCACTTAACAACAACAACATAGATCATTTGGGGGTAGTATTGACATTTTCATATTGTTAAATCTACAGATCCATGAACATGGTGTATTCTTCCATTTTCCTAGGTTTCTTTTTGGTTTCTTATACCAGTGTTTCATAGTCTTCTTTGTATAGGTCTTTTGTTTCTCTGGTTAGATTGATTCCTAAATATTTTGTATTTTGTGTGGCTCTTATACATGATATTGCTTTCCTGATTTCCTTTTCAGAGCTCTCCTTGTTAGTGAAGAGGAATCTGAATGAGTTTTGTATGTTGATCTTTTACCCTGCTATTTTGCTGATCTTTCAATTCATTCTAGTAATTTCGTTGTTGAGTCTTTGGGATTTTCTATATAGGATCATATCACCTGAAAATAGAAAGAGTTTTATTTTTTCATTGCCAATTTGGATGCTTTTAATTTCCTTTTCTTGCTTTATAGCCTCCTTTCCCCCAATGTGTCTCTCATCCAAATCCCATTTCTTTCGCAGTGTAATGTAGGTACAATATGATTTTTCTTACTCACATTGTTGTTTTTATTAAGTGCCATCAAACCTCTTGGAGTTTTACCATGAGGATTATATGTGCCCAGTGGAATCAGGGTGGGGAAAGGGATGTCTAATTTACCCTAAAATGTGAATGACTGATAGTCTGCTTTACAAGCTTGGAACAGAAATATAGGTATGTACACTCCATGGTTGGCATTCCAAGGGCTGATCCTCTTTGACAGTGATATTGGTATTCATTGAGAGAGTTGAAAAGGGGGATAGTTACTGGACAGACTCCTTTGCCTCAAATTAACCTTATTACTTCATTCTTCTGATTCATAGTTACCCTGTATAAGGTTTCCAAGGAGCAGCTGGTGGGTTTGAATTGCCGACCTTGTGGGTCATAGTCCAGTGCTGATCCTACAGTACCACAGCAGGAATCCAACAATAACAGCAACGTAAAATGTAGTAGCATGTTTCTCTTCTTTTTTTGTTGTTTTGTTTTGTTTTTGTGGATGCAGAATTAGGTTACTTTAAATCACACAGCACCACAGAGCAAAGACACTTTTACCACAGGACTGGAATGAACCACAATTCTGAAATTCTGTTCATGAGATTCTTAAACTCATTAAAATGGACACTAGAATTATCTGGAGGGTTTATTAAACCAAGATTGCTGGTTGGAGAATCTGCAGTTCTAACAAGTGTTCAGGTCTTGTGATCAGGTGTCACACTTTGAGAACTAGAGCACTAAAAATATTCTGAGTTCTCCACTCTTTTTTCTTTTGTCAACAAAACCCATCAAGTGCTTGTTCTCTTAAACTCATCTGAAAATATTTCCAGAGGGCATATGTTTTCCTTTCATTTATGTAAGAAATACTGTAAACTCCAAATTAAACAGCTACATGGCAAACTATTCATCTGCTTCATAGAACATGACTCCCTGGGGCTGCCTTGTCTGGTGGCATGGCTGACAAATAGACCCACTAGCATGATGGCTTCCAGAATCCTAAGGAAGGAATGGTATATTGTTTTCCCAACCATTGCTGAGTTGTCCTGGGACATTTTTCTCCTAGTCAGGTGCAAAGCAACTTTCTTTATCTGACACCAACACCAGGGAAGGTAGAATCAACAGAAAGGGAATGAGAGCTCAGTCTCTGCTAAGCTCTGGAGTGGAAGTTTTCTATCCTAGTTGATTACTTTCAGGTTATAGTCATCAGTACTCTCAGTGGAAAGTGTGAAAATACCTTGCTCAAGCTTCTGTAACCCAAAGAGGAAAATACTTTGGTTCAGGTAACTGAAAAAGGCCAGGAAAAGAGCTAGTTTCAGGGGCACCTGAATCCAGAGGCTCCCAATATTATAAAATGTGATCTCTGTGCATTTCTCTACTTCTGAGCACAGTTGTCAAGGCCATTGAGCAAGAGTATACAATTTACATACAAAGAGAAACCCCCATAGGAAAATACTGCTATACCCCACTTTTTTTTTTTTTTTTTTAATATGCTTGTCCCTTCAACATCAATGCTACCCACACCTTAATTTCTGATTATCCACACCTGGAAATATTTCCTAACCTACAACCTTTAAACCTTGGCTAGATTTCCAGCAAGAAGTTTTAACACCAACCTTTTACTTGTGGGAAGTGGTGTAGTTATAACAGTTAAACATCTGGGCTCTGGTGGGCACACTCCATGGGGACCTGCTAGCTATATATTTTGGACTAAGTTACTTAGCCTCTCTGTTTTAGGTTTCTCATCATAAAATGAAGATAATAAGTATTCAACTCCAGGAATTGTTGTGAGAGTAACAAAGACTACCAATATGCAAATTGCTTAGTAGGGTCCTCAACAAATGTTGCTTTATATTTATTAGGCAATGTCCATTTTCATTTGTCAAAAGATAAACTAGGAAGTAAGAAAGGCCTGGCAAGCTATTTCTGAAAACTAGCCAATGAAATCCCTGTGAATCAAAACAGAATATTTGCCGGATACAGTGTTAGAAGATGAGCCGCTTAGTTGGAGGGCACTCAATACATATAGTCGCTGCAATAAGGAACTTGAGCATACCAGTGATGGTGAAGATGGGCAGGACTGGCAATATCTCATTCTGTTGTACCCAGGGTGGCCACGTGTCAGAACTGACTTGAGGGCAGCATTATTGTTTTCAATAAAAGAACTCATGTTCCCCTTTTTATAGGTTATGCCCCCTGAGCTATAGAATATTCGCTGGCTCACAAACTGTAGATCTCATGGACATCATCACATCTGCTGACATCTCTAATGATGGCAGTCTTAAGCCTGGTTCAGAAAAGAGTTTATTGAGGCACACCGCCATTTTGTGCCTCATTGTCTACACTCTTCTCCCATCACCATAGCAACCGCCATCTCATAATGAACAACTAGATTTTTTTCAAAGACCATTTTAGGTTGGGCTCTTCAGGTGTCATCTCTCCATCCCTAGACTTCTTAACACCTCATTATATTTACTGCTGACAATTGTCATTGTTGTTGTTTTTAAGTTCCATCAAGTCAGTTCCAACTCATAGGAACCCCGTATAGGGCTTCCAAGGAATGGCTGGTGAGTTTGAAATTCCGACCTTGTGGTTCAAACCAACCTTGTGGTTAAGATCATAAAATCCTTATGGATTCCAACCTTTTCAGTCTTCTTGGAACTGTAGATATTTCAAGCACTTCCAACTCCCTATATTAATATATCAAAACAGGTTTTAAAATTAATTTTTATTTGATGAAAGGAAAGAAATTTCTTATGCCTTCCCAAGAATTCATCCTCAGATCCTGGTTTGAGAAACACTATCTTTAAGAACTAACAGACTACTCTAGGATAATCTTACACTTCTGAATTATTGCTATTAAAGAGAAGTTTGGTTTTTTTTTCTTTTCTTATAACTGATAAGTGGAAAGAGGTAAGATTATACTTGAAACGGAAACACAAAGTCATTCTCCATCAAGAGCACTAGAAACATTGCCAGTAAGAGAAAACAGACTTCATGGAAAGAATTTCAAAGCATTTGCTGGAAAAAAAAAACAAAGGAAACCAAAGCATCAATTAGGGGATAAAACGGACCACTTAAGAACTGTTCAACATTAGTAATATTAACAAATTAAGCCAAGAAGTCCTTTCTAGAGCTCAGAGAAAAGCAAGAGGAAGATTTCAGACCTTTTCCCCCACCAGCACCATTCACTCCAACTTTGGGGGAATATTGGATTTCAATAGGGTAAATTCAAAGGCGCTGAACATTCGTTTGGTATGTATATATTTTTTTAGGGTAGTTCTATATTTGGTTCAAGGCAAAAAAGATTCTTACTTCTAGGCTGTCTAAGTGATAAGTTGTGAGAGTGGATTTTAAAGCTTTGTTAACACTTCATATTAGGCAAGTTCTTTTGAGGTAGTATGCTATAGACAGAACCTACGAAACAAAGGCACTCCATATCAGTGCAACTGATGATAAGATGAAAAGGGAGGCATGTCTGAAGGAGTTGGAAGAGTGCATGAAGCAGGCTAGAGACTGCTTTGAGGACAGAAGCAGGCTAGGGACTCCTTTCCAATCACTACATGTACATGTGAAAATGGGATCATGAAAAAAGTAGAAGAACTGATGCACTCAAAGTGTGGCGTTGGCAAAGAATACTGACTTTATTATGGACTGCCAAAAGAATGAATTAATCAGTCTTAAAAGAAATACAAACAGAATGTTTCTTAGAAGTGAAGATAGTTAAGACTTTGTTTACTTTGGATGCATCTTCAGGAAAGACAAATTACTAAAATAATAATAATAAACAGGTCATTATGTTTTCTTGAGTAGAGAGCAAAGGGAAATGAGGGACAAGGGAAATCTTCAACAAGAAGAATTGGCACAATGATCCAAACCATGGAATCATACATACCAAGACCATGAAGATGACACAGGACTGGCAATAGTCTCTTATATGTGCACTATTATACGTTTGGTTGTCATGACTTAGAGCCAATTCAGTGGCAGCTAATAAGAACAACAAAGCAAAGCAACAAGTGATAGACTCTGGCCAGATGGCAGACTAAGTACATACACTACCCAGACCTTCAACAAAGACTTCAGAAACGAAATGAAGCAGATATGGAGCCCTGAACATCAAAGGAAAGGACAAAGAAGAAAACCAAACACCAATTAGAAGAATAAACTGAACAAAATCAGAACAAAAGGAAATATACAGAGTTGTGATTTGTCTGCTGACCTGGCACACGTTGAGTTATTATAAGCAGCAGTCTGGTGGAGGCAGGACCAGATAATTGGCTCCATTTTCCCATGACTGCACAGTACTCACACTGGTAGCTGATAGACAGGAAGGTATGAGCTCCCTGAAACTCCCCACATCAGAAATGTGGTCACCTCTCACCACTAGTGGCTGGTGACACCCTTGCCATGCCACCCCTGTGCCATAGCTTCCAGAATCACAGCAACTCACAAGGCACCACAGTTAGACAAACCGACAGACGAGTGGTGAAGAGGGTAGATGGTAGTTATCATGAGCTGTTGTACCGTCAGCTCCACTATAGCATTCATACTGAAGCCACCCTCTCCCCAGATTTCTCCCCACAAACGCTGAACATAATGGGATGCTAGAGCCATTTCCGACCAATCAGGACCCTTCTGATGGGAAGTTTTAGTTCTGGAGCTTTATGTCAGCCTGCAGCATAACACTTCCTTCCCTCTCTCACACTTTATCCCAGGTACATTTACTCTGGTCACAGAGTAAGGGGTTCATTTGGATTGAATTGTGTTCCCTTAAAATTCTTGTTATGGTGCTGTAGGATCAGCACTGGACTGTGACCCACAAGGTCCACAGTTCAAGTCCACCACTACTCCTCGGGAACCCTATACTGGGTCACTATGGGTCAGACTGATTTGACTTCATTTAGCAACAAAAGGAGCTCTGGTAGTGTAGTGGTTATGAATCGGGCTGCTAACCTCAAGGTTGGCATTTCAAAACTACCAGCCTTTCCGCACAAGAAAGATGAGGCTTTCTGCTCCTGTAAAGATGTACAGCCTCGGAAATCCTGTGCAGGGTCACTATGAGTCAAAACCGACTCCATGGTACTTAACAACAACAACAGCAACAAACAACAGCAAAATGTGTAACGGAATTCTAACCTCTGACCTGTGGATGTAATCTAATGTAATGTAATCTAATTAAATATATGGTAATCAGTCAGTTAATGCCATCCCAATTTAAGGTGGATCCTAAATGGAATCGCTTCTGAGTTAAATAAAAAGGCAGCTTAGACACAGTGGAAAAGGAGCTCTAGTAGTTTAGTGGTTACGAATCAGGCTGCTAATCTCACGGCCAGCAGTTCGAAACTACCAGCTGTTCCATGATTGAAAGATGAGAATTTCTGCTCCTGTAAAGATTTACAGCCTCAGAAACGCTGTGCAGGGTCGCTATGAGTCGGAACCGATTCCACGGCACATAACAACAACAGACACAAGGGAAAGACAGTTACTATCTTACAAAGAAGATGAACCTATAAAGCCAGGAATTCCAAAGATTACTGGCTACTAAAAGTTAAAATAGGACGTTTCAAAAAGTTCTTAGAAAAATGAAATTAAAAATTAATAAAAGTTTTCTATGAATTCTTTGAAGCCCCTCTTGTTGTTGTTAAGTGCCATTGAGTCAATTCCAACCCATAGTGACCCTGTATAGGGTTTCCAAGGAGCAGCAGGTATACTTGCACCACCAACCTTGCAGTTCAAATGATTTTGCAGTCTGGAGCATTAACCCACAGTGCCACACCATGACTCCCTCTGAGACAAAGAAAATCCACTCCCTGAACCTGGATTTCCTATGAGAATTTCTCCTGAACTATAAGGAGCTCTGGTAGCGTAGTGGTTACGAATCGGGCTGCGAACCTTCAAGTCAGCGGTTTGAAACTACCAGCTGCTCCGTAGGAGAAAGATGAGGCTTTCTACTCCCGTAAAGATTTACACCCTCGGAAACCCTGTACAGGGTCGCTATGGGTCGAAACCGACTCGATGGCACTTAACAACAACAACATGAGAAAATAAATTTCTGTTCTTAAATACCACCATTTTTTATTCTTTTGTTACAGCAGTTCTAGGAAATGAACACAGGGCTGTTTCTAGCTTTCACTTCCCATTGGGAGATAGGTTCTAGCCTGACTTTCACTGGTCTGGGCAGAGTTTGCAGTTGCCAGCATCAAGGACAGCTGTGAGTCAGTCTAGAGTGATAGAATCTGGCAGGATGTGGGATGTAACCAGCAGGACTATCAGAGCCTGTGTGGACAAGTGTCTGGTAGCTGCTCCTGGCTTTTTTGATACCCATGCCTAGCAGCCTCAGGAAGACACGTGCCTCATTGATAATTCTAGTCAAAGTCCTACAAAGGGATTTGTTTGACTAAGTTTGAATCCTACCTTCACATTTGAATCAGAGGGCCCCATGTGGAAGGGGTGTGGGAAACTTTACTGAATGATGGAGGAGGGGAAACAAAAGTTATCACGCCTCTGTGTGAGACAAGCACAGGCCAAAGCCCAGACCTTCAGATAAGATCAGAAAAGGCAAATATGACAAGTTGTCCAAAGTTCAGTCAACAGCTTGGAATGAGAAGACCTATGGGAACATGTCAGAAGACTAATACCTAATATAAAAGTAATACTAACAAACTTGTACTGAATGCTGTAGCAGCCCAAATGCTTTCATCTACAAATAACAAAAAATCTTACTCAACAAGTTTAAACAATAAAGGCCAAAGGTAGAATGGCTCCAGGTTGCTTACTTCTCAAACTCAATGAAATCTTCTAGGGCTAGAGTCTAGGACAAAGATTCCTGTTTTGGCATCTCAGCATTTGGACCTTGGCCCCAGACTGGCTCCCTTCAAAGCTAAATGATGACCTCACACACTAAAATCCAGAGATTTCTCTTCCTTTAAGACTGAAAAAGCTTTCTTAGAGGCTGCTCAGCAGGTTTCCCTCATGTCTCATTGTCCAAACTGCCTAACATGTCCATTCTTAACAGTCACAGGAAAGGGAACGCAGACTGCTGAAACTGGCTTATTCATGACGGAGGGAATTAGGATTCTATTAGGAAGTGAGAAGCTGAGAGAGGGAAGGGGAGACATATCTGAATGACAAGTGTTGGTTTCCATCAAACTGTCTACATTCCACTTGTTTCCTGCTCACACAGTCTGCTGCCCAACAACAGACAGAAATTTCCTTCTCCCCCAGCCTTCTTTATACCTAGGAGTGTACTCCAATTCTGACAGGACATAGTTGACCAACTTTTTCTGATTTGCCTTTCCAGGGTTTAGTACTGAGAATACTATGTCATGGAGTCCTGATGTGGCACTGTAGAATAAGCACAGGACTGCTAACTTCAATGTCAGAGGTTCAAACTCACCAACTGACCATTGGTGAATTGGAACTGACGCAATAGTGTTTAACAACATCAAAGAAGCCTCTGAGAAAAATTCTCCTACCTGATGACATGATAGAACACGTGAGGGAAGCTTTTTACAATGTCACATTTTTCCTGTCATAGACTAGTGTGTGTGAGTCCGTGAGGCCTGGACCTCTGGCAGCCATCTTGCTACTGTGATACGCATATGGATGAAAGTCAAGTGGAAGATGGAGAGAGCATATAAGAGGAGCTTCAAAAGTTTGTAGAAAAATGGAATTAAAAGGCAATAGAACTTCTCCACATCTGTTTTGGAATCACCCTTATATGTCCTTGATGACTTAATTTAGCAGTGGATTCCATCCTGGATCTATCTGCCACTTCTAACTCTTAAGTACGACCAGTATTACCATATATAAGGCTCTAGGATCCATAGGCAGACAATATCTTGGTAGCTCTTCTAAACTACTGTTAAGTTAGGACTATCATTACATAAAGAAACTAGTACCAATTTGTTACATAACCTCCCTCAGGACCCATGGTAGTATATGATAGAACTGAGATTTGAACCTTGGCAATTGGCAGGAGGGAGCTTAGAGCTAAGTATCACCTCTGAGGTAAAGGGTATGTGTAGGGGATTGGAGTGGGTGAGGAAAGGGCAGTCTCTATTTGGAGAGGAGTCACAATTACTTCCTTTGTAGCTTGGTGGTGTTGGTTCTTGAGGTGCCAGTCATTTTGTCCACCCCCTTTCTAAGAGAATCAACTTCACTTCCAGTCCTTAGACTCAGGCAGTTATCATTTGAATCGGGTGATCCCATCTCTGCTCACAGCTCTGCTCAGGGCTGAGGATTTGACAGAACTCTCACCTGGGACTTTGGATTTAGGACATTGAGGACATTGGGAAATCAAACTGCAAGGTCAAGCAGTCTCTAAGTGAGAATAAGTGCTTAAGTTCCTAATAGGGATTCATCTTTGATTATAGCTTACACTTTATAATAAATGTTTTGTTGTTAAGTGCAATTGAATTGGTTCCAACTCATAACGATCCTGCATAGGGTTTCTGAGGAGTGTTTAGTGGGATTGAATAGTCAACCTTGTAGTTAGCAGTCCAATGCTGATCCTCCTGTACCACATCACTCTGGAATACTAGAGTCTGAGCAAAGAAAGCTGAATCTGTTGATGAGGTTCCTGTACAAATGAGCTTTGGGAAACAGTCATCCTTAGGTGGCACAAACTGTTAAGCATGCAAATAATAGCTCAGACATTGGTGACTCAGATCCACCTAGAAGTACTTTGGAAGAAAGGCCCGGAAATCTACTTCTGAAATGTCACAGCCTTGAAAACATTGTGGAGTAATTGAACTGTGACACACATGGTGTCCTCATGAGTTGAAATTGACTTGACCCAAGTGGTGTAGCCCACACCAAGACCAAACACATTGCCATCAAGTTGATTACGATACAATGGGCAACCCCATGTGGTATAGATCAGCACAGGTAAAAACCGAGTCTCCATACTGCTGAGGGGCGTGTACCAGGGTGAGCTGTTGAGGAATTACTCTGCCTCACTAGGCTGGCTGGCACTCTGGTATACAGTTGTTGCTGATATGTGTCATGGCTGAGAAAAACTAGTGTGTTTGAATTGTTGACTAAGCAGTTAGTAGTCCAGTGCTTATCTTACATCACTGCACCATGTACACAGTTAAGAAGGACTATGTTTACCCTGAGGAGTCCTGGCATGGTGCTTTGGGTTGAAGCACTGGACCACAAGGTCAGTTTGAATCACAAAGTTAGCAGTTCAAACTCATCAGCCATTCTTTGGAAACCCTGAATGAGGACTGACTCAATGGCACTTAACAAAACAGTGTTCATGCTGGGAGTCACAAAGTCAATGGTTCAGGTTCACCAGCTACTCCTTGGAAATACTATACAGGGTCGCTATGGGTCGGAATCAACACACAGCATTTACCAAAAACAATATGCTAATCCTGTGGGCAAGCGCAAGTTTTTATATAGAGATTTTTAACAAAGGATCTTGTTATCTAGTCACATAGATAACTTATTGGGGAACAGAATATAAAGTTGTGGCCAATTTCTTAAGAAAATAAACTTTGGACAGAAACTAGCTCATATCAGTCTGATAGAGTATTCTAGCTTGCAACAAGTCATTGGGAATTTTAGTGACCATGATAATTTTTGCTACCTGTTTGTCTTTCTTGTGTTAGCTTCTGAGTAAAAATTGCAATATTTTACTTAGCTTCTCTTTGAGAGAAAGGTATGAACTATCATTGCAATGGATTTTTGGAGGTTCATAATTACCTGAACAGAAAATTGAGATCTTTCTAGTTTTACACAAGGTAATGCAGAGTCACATACAGATCAATGTTACCTGGGAACACAAACTGGGAGTGTTTCAGAGGAGGTCCATCTGCAGAGAGAAAAGTGGAGCAAACATGCACAGAGGAGAGAAAGAAGACCATTCTGGAGACAGAGAATTAGGCATCACCTGTTGTGAGAAATGTTGGTCCAATTCTTCACCTTTTCCTGTCTTTGTCCAGCTTTTTCAAAAGTAGACCCTGAGCTGGGGACTCATGTACAAGTTTTTGTTAACAAAGTATGTTGTTCTGTCTAGAGGGTTGTTGTTGTTTTTAAGTGCTGTTGAGTCGGTTCTGACCCATAGCAACCCTAAACAGGGTTTCCAAGGCTGTAAATCTTTATGGGAACAGAATGCCTCATCTTTCTCCCACAGAACAGCTGGTAGTTTTGAACTGCTGACCTTGCGATTCACAGCCTGATTCGTAGACACATGTTAACTTGAGTGACCAGAAGGGCAATATACAAGAAGGGGGAAGGCAATATACTAGAAAAGAGAGATTGGTTGAAAAATGGTGAAGACACAGAGAGGTATAAAAGGGCTAAAGAGGATAGAGATAAATAGTGTTATATACACAACATTGGAACAACAGTGTTCTGTGAGTCGATACATGAACAGAGACGAAGGCTGAATAGTTATAGAAGAAGAGTGGGAGTACACCCACAAATATATAAGGGTTTGAAAGAGGATATTTGTACATGATATTTATCTTTGCTGCAAACACAACTATAAATGTGGCGAAGTATACAGAGTATACAGTCAAATATTATAAAGAAATGTGCAAAGACCTAGAGTTAGAGAACCAAAAGGGAAGAACTCGCTCAGGATTTCTCAAGCTGAGGGAACTAAAGAAAAACTTCAAACCTCGATTTGCTGTATTGAAGGATTTTATGGGCAAAATATTTAATGATGCAGAAAGCATCAAAAGAAGATGAAAGGAATACACAGAGGCACTGTACCAAAAATAAATGGTCAATGTTCAAACATTTCAAGAGGTAGCATATGACCAAGAGCCAATGATCCTGAAGGAAGAAGTCGAAGGTGTATTGAAGGCATTGGCAAAGAACAAAGCACTGGGAATTGATGGAATACAAATTAAAATATTTCAACAAACTGATACAGCAGTGGAGGCATTTACTCATCTATGCCAAGAAATTTGGAGGGCAACTACCTGGCCAACTTACTGGAAGAGATCCATATTGTGCCCATTCCAAAGAGAAGTAACCCAATGGAATGTGGGAATCATTGGACACCATCACTGATATTCAATGTGAGTAAAGTTTTATTAGGTGTAATGCAAAAATGACTGTGACCATACGTTGACAGAGAACTTCCAGAGGTTCAAGCCAGATGCAGAAGAGGATGTGGAACGAAGGGCATCATTGCTGACATCAGATGGATCTTGGCCAAAAGCAGAGAATATCAGAAAGATGTTTACTGTGCTTTATTGACTATGCAAATGTTTTTGATTGTATGGATCATGACAAGTTATGGATAACATTATGAAGTTTGAGCATTCCAGAACACTTGATTGTACTCATGAGGAACCTGTACATAGACCAAGAGGCAGTTGTTTGAACATAACAAGGGAACACCGAATGGTTTAAAATTAAGAAAGGTGTGCACCAGGGTTATATTATTTCACCATAATTACTCAGTCTGTATGCCGAGCACATAATCTGAAAAGCTGGATTGTATGAACAAAAACATGGCATTAGGACTGGAGCAAGACTCATTAGCAACCTGCGAAATGCAGATTATATAACTTTGCTTGTTGAAAGTGAAGAGGAATTAAAATACTTGCTGATGAAGATCAAACACCACAAACTTCAGTATGGGTTGCATCTCAATGTAAAGAAAACAAAAATCCTCACCACTGGACCAATAAACAATATGCATATAAATGGAGAAAAGATTGAAGTTGTCAAAGACTTCATTTTGCTTGGCTCAACCATCAACACTTATGAAAACCAAACAACATATTGCACTAGGCAAATCTGCTGCACAAGACCTCCTTAAAGTGTCGAAGAGCAAAGATATGAGTTTGAGGACTAAGGTATGCATGGCACAACCATGGTATTTGCAATAACCTCATATGCATGTGAAAGTTGGACAGTGAATAAGGAAGACCATAGAAAAACTGATGCATTTGAGTTATGGTGTTATAGAAGAATATTGAAAGTACCATGGACTGTCAAAAGAACAATCAGATCTGTGTTGGAAGAAGTACAGTCAGAATACTCTTTGGAAGCCAGGATGTCCAGATTTCATTTCTTATACTTCGGACATATCAGGGGGGACCAGTCACTGGAGAAGGATATCATGTTTGGTCAAGTGAAGGGTCAGAGAAAAAGAGGAAGACTCCCAATGAGATGGATTGGCACAGTGGCAGCAGCAATGGGTCAGGCTTAGCAACAATTGTGAGGTTGGCCCAGGACCAGGCAGTGTTTCGTTCTGTTGTGCATAAGGTCATTATGAGTCAGTACTGACTCGATGGCACCTAACACCTAACAGTGGCCAAATGATGAAAAACTCATAGATATTATCAAACATCTTTAGGCAATGAGTTGCTGGGCCTAGTGGATCTCAGGGGACACCATGGTCAGTTGGCCTAACATAGTTTACAAAGACAATGTTCTATACCCTATATTGGTGAGAAGCATCTGAGATCTTAAAAATTCATGAGCAGTAATCTAAGGTGCTGCTATTGGTTTCTCTATATGCAGAAGAAAGAAGAGTGATAAGAATTGAAGATGCGTGGAAGCACTTAGTCCAGTGCGCTAATGTAACATGTTAACGTCAGTCTCCATGACTCTGAGAACAAAATATTTACATGGTGCTGGGCTACCACTACCAACTGTTATGAAAGGGATCAAATTTAAAGGTCCCAGATAGAGTGAGGGAAAATGTGAAAACTAAAACCTCAAAATTATATTTTAAAAAAACACACCATGCTTAATGCTCAGAAAGGAACGAAAGGAACCCAAGACTATGGCCTCCACCTCCCTTCAGGTCTGGGAAGGAATTCACCATCGTGGCCCAATTTTCAATCAATTAGTAGATAGATACGTCAGTGGGGACAACAACACTACTAAGGTATGCTCAACATGGTCAATTATTTAAAATCAAAAGGGCAGCATTTACCAAGGGCAAAGTTGAGAAAGAATGGTAGGGTGGGGGAACTGGAAATAAGAACCACAGGGAGGAAGCAGGGTAGTGTTGTTGCATGGAAGAGATGGCTATCATTGAGATGAAACCAAGTGTATGATTTGTTGATTATAAAACCGATGATTTTGTCTATATACCTTCACTCAATTCACAATGTTGTTGTTGTTAAGGGCCATCGTGTCAGTTCCAACTCATAGTGACCCTGGACAGGGTTTCTGAAGCTGTAAATCTTTCTGGGAGCAGAAAGCCGCATCTTTCTCCCGCGGAACAGCTGGTAGTTTTGAACTGCTGACCTGGTGGTTCACAGTCTGATTCGTAACCACTACGCTACCAGAGCTCCTTAAAAGTTTTTTTTAAAAAGTGTGCAGTAGTTGTTTGGTGCTGGAGAGTCAGTTTCACAATGAAACACTGACCTATCCTGCACTATTATCACACTTTTTGTGATGTTTGAGCCCATTGTTGCATTGATATCAGTCGATATCATGATTGTCTTACTCTTTTTCATTTACCCTTTCCACTTTACAAAACATGATGTCTTTCTCTAGGTCCTTCCTCATATGTCTGAGAGTCAAAGTCTGGCCAATTTCACTTCTAAGGAGCATTCTGACTATACTTCCAATGCAGATTTATTTGTTCTTCTGACAGCCCATGGAACTTTCTTTTTTAAAATTAACTAATTAAATTTGTATTGTGAACTGAGTGGTCGTTTACATGGGAGAACATCGGCTTTACACCATCGTTTTGTTGCAATGATTACAATCTCCTCTGTGCATCATCATTCAACAGTATTTTCCATTCCCTCTGTTTTTCTTTCTTTCTTTACACTCAGGAATATAGAATAATTTAAACAACCATGGTACTTTCAACACCACAATACAACTGCATCAGTTCTTCTCCAGTCTTCCTTATTCATTAGCCAGCTTTCACATGCATCTTAGGAAACGGAAAATACCATAGTTTGGGTTGGGTGGGCAACCTAGTTCTCAAAGAGTCAACTTTGTTCTTGAACACTTTAAAGAAGTACTTTGCAGCAGATTTTTCCAGGACAATGCATTTGATTTCTTGAGTGCTGTTTCCATGATTGTAGATTGTGAATCCAAACAAAATGAATTCTTTGACAACTTCAATCTTTCTTCTCTTCATTTATCATGATGCTATTTATTGGTCCAGTTGTGATGATTTTTGTTTTCTTTGCATTTTTGTTTAGTTCCACATTTTCTCCCACTCTATCCAGGACATTTTAATATGACCCCTTTTATAACACAGGCACCATCTAATTACTGGGCGTTCTCAATTATTTGCCTGTATCTTCAATTTTCATCACTTTTCTTTCCTCCAGGCAGAAAGAGACCAATAGTTGCAAGTTAGATGACTGCTTACAAGCTTTTTGTAAGGCTCACTAAAATAGTTGTTCTGGTGTGGCGCTGTGGGTTAATGCACCAGACAGCAAAGCCATTTGAACTGCCAAGGTTGGCAGTTCAAGCTTACCAGCTGCTCCTTGGAAACCCTATACAGGGTCTCTATGGCTTGGAATCGACTCGATGGCACTTCACAGCAACAACAAAGTAGGTGTGGCTCTGTGGGCTAATGCGTCAGACTGTAAAGTCAGTTTAAACTGCAAGGTCGGTGGTTCAAGTTCACCACTGTTCCTTGGAAACCGTAAACAGGGTTGCTATGGGTCCTAATTGACTCAACCGCACTTAACGACAACAACATCATCATCAACAACAACAAAGTAGGTGTGGAGTCCTGGTGTGGCACTGTGGATTAATGTGCTGGACCTCAAGGTTGGTTTGAACTGCATGGTTGGTGGTTCAGACTCATCAGCCTCTCCTCAGAAACCCTATACTGGGTCCCTATGATTCAGAACTGACTGGATGGCACTTAACAACACCAAGAAAGTAGGGCACAGAATACTGTGTTTTGGGGTTGCCAGTTGACCTTGGTGTTTCCTGAGACTATGGTCCTAAGCCCTAGGGCCAGTGGCTCATTTTTTCAAGGTGTTGGGTTATGTCTAATAATTATGCTCTACTGTATTCATGGGTATGCTCTATCATGTTCATGTATATTCTACCATATTCATGGGTATATTTACAGCAAAGGTGAATACCCACATACAGATATCTTCTATCAAACCTATTATACTTGTGGGTATACAAAGTGGGAAAAAAATATTAACTTTGTAAAAATAGGGGGGAAACTTGAAAGCAAAGCTTTTGTCTAAATTACCATCTTTGGAGATATTTCTATAAATTCATCACAACAGAAAGCATATGTCACAGAAAAGCTTTAGAGCTGCAAAGTGTCTTTAAAGAAACCCTGGACAGATGCTCAGTGGGATCACAGGCCATCTGACCACTGTGGCTGAGCATAACATCCGTGCTCTCTGTTCTGGGAGGTGCTGGCTGAGCTCAGGAAAGCTGGAGTAAGGTTGTCAGTGTGATTAATCTTCTCTCAAAAAGGTAAGAAAATTTCACTTTTAAAAGAAAATGGATTTTCAGGTCCCAGGTTGAGTTTTTTTTTTTTTCCCCTGAAGAAACTTTCACTTTATTGGAGCACTTTCATTTTATTTATTCATTTACTTTCCTCAAATTTCAGACTCCTTTAGCAGGCTGACAAAGCCCACCATCATTCATATTCAACTGGATCGCATAATAGTCTCATTTACAATTGATGAGAGCACCCAGGGAGCCATCAGTGGGTTGTCCTTTTGACTTCCATCTGCAATGGAGCCCCTTTGTGAGTTGCCTGGTAACAGGAGGGGTGGGGATGATTTCTCAGACAACTTCAGTGACTTCAGTGACAACAGTTCGACTCTCTTATCAGGAGCTGCTGCATTCTGCTAGAAGTTCTGTGCAGTAAACTTCTGTACCAAATTAATTAAAGACGTTTTTGATAATTCCATTCCATGGCATTCCAGTGAAAGTAATTTCAGATACATAATGCACAATTGGATTTTTCACTTAACTTCTGAACGAAATTTTCAGGGTATTCAGTACCATTCACATAGATCAGCAAAGCTATCAAATACTCTGGCAGAAGAGATAGACATTTTGAGAAGGTGGGGAGGGGGGGGAGTATGTCTGTGTGAAGTGTGATAGTCATGGGATTATTAGTAAATTCCTATGGGGCTCTTGAAGAAGGAAAGGTTTTAGAAAAAAAATATGATAGGAACTATTATTCTTTAGTCCTGGTGTGGTGGTTAGGAGTCCTGCTTGTGTGGTGCTATGGGATAATGCACTAGATCTCAAGGTCAGTTTGAACTACAAGGTCAGCAGTTCAAACTCATCAGCTGCTCCCTGGAAGTCCTATACGGCATCTCTATGAATCGGAAAAGACTTGATGGCACATAACAACAACAACAACAACTCTTTAGCCAGAGTTTCTGAGTAGAGCAAATAGCTAACCCTTTCAACTAATGACCTACAGGTTGGAGGTTCAAATTCACCCAGAGGCATATTGGAAGAAAGATCTACTTCTGAAAAACCAGTCATTGAAAATCCTACGGAGCACAGTTCTGTTCTGACACACATGAGGTTACTGTGAGGCAGAATCAGCACAATGGCAACTGTTTAATAGAACAATTATAGAAACTAGGCTTATGCTTAAATTGAGGGGTTAACTGTTAGACATTGGGAACATTTTTTTCATGTTTCAGTGAATGTTGCTAACATGAGCAGGGAACCAGTGAAAGCCACAGAGGACTCCTCAGAGATGCCTTTCTCTGTGTGGATTGATGTGGTCAAACATTAACACAGGTTGTGATGTCACCATATCAACAAATCTGGTGTCGAGGCTTACCTCTGTTATCAGCATTGACTGCCTGAGCAGTTACTTCCTTTACTAAACATAATGGAGGACACACCACTCATATGACAGTTTGTCCAACTTGGTGGCTTAAATACCATCAGGGTCACCCATGGTGGACAAGTTTCAGTAGAGTTGACAGACTAAGACAGGCTAAGAAGGAGAAGTGGACTATTTCTGAATGCTTAGCCACTGAATGAAAACTACATGAATAGCAGCGGAACATTGTCAGATGTAGTGCCGGAAGATGGAAACTTTATGAATAGGACCAGAAAAGAGTCCTGGTGTGATGCTGTGACCACAAGGTCAGTTTGAACCACAAGGTCGGTGGTTCAAGCTCACTAGCTGCTCCTTAGAAAACCTATTTAGGGTTGCTAAGAGTCGGAACCCACTCAATGGCACTTAACAGCAACAAAAACAAGTGTCATTTATAATACTGGAAGATGAGTTCCTCAGGCTGGAAGGCATTCAAAACATGACTGGGAAAGGAATGTTGACTATAATGACATGAATGGAGTGAAGCTTTCAGAACCATCATTTGCAGATAAGACATAACTCAGCAGCTACAAACATCCATTAATAATAATTGGAACATGGAATGTATGAAGTATGAATCTAGGAAAATGGAAATTGTCAAAAATGAAATGGAATGCATATCCTAGGCATTAGTGAGCTTAAATGGACTGGTATTGACCATTTCGAATCTGATAATCATGTGGTTTACTATGCCAGGAATGATAAATTGAAGAGGAATGGCATTGTATTCATCGTCAAAAAGAACGTTTCAAGATTTATCTGGAAGTTCAATGCTGTCTGTGATAGGATAATATCCATATGCTTATAGGGAAGACCACTATTACTCAAATTTACTCACCAACCACTAAAAGCAGCAATGATGAAGTTGACGAATTCTACCAGGAAGAAAGTTAAAAGGTCGTTAAATAGTCAGGAAAGAAAGAAAACACTAAAATGGATGCCAGAAGAGATTCTGAAGTTTGCTCTCTAGCACAGAGATGCTACAGTGACTGGATGAAATGAGGACGTAAAAGAGCTGAACAGAAAATTTTAAAGTGTAGCTCAAGAAGACAAAGTCAAGGTTTTTGTTTTTATTTTTTATCATTAAACTCTTTTTTTTTTTGTAAACTAAGTGATAGTTTACATGGTAGAACATCGACTTTACACCATTGTTTCATTGCAATGACTACAAACTCCTCTGTGCATCATCATTCAACAGTATTTGCTTCCATTCCCTCTGTTTTTTTTTTTTTTGGAGGGGGGATGTACACAAAAACACAGGAATATGTAATAATTTAAACAACTAAAGGGCACATTCTGCAAGTCTGCCTCCTGGCTACCAGCATTTAGCCCTCACTCTCCATGAGTCCAGAGTCCTCAGCTGCTCCCTCTCTCCATGTCCTGATTTCTGCGTCCATCTATGGTGTCGCTGCTTCTCTGGATAAGGTCCCACATTCCGCTTGTGCTCTTCTCCCTTGATGGTACTAGGGTTCTCTGTTTCTGGATTGTAAGATTAACTAATGCCCCGTTTTTGTTACAAAACTTCTACCTTTTCAGCTGTGACAGTTGCAATTAATCATGGTGACAGTTACTATTGAATCATAAGAATCTGATCCCCATCTTTTTTCACCAGATATGTATAGACAAGATGAAAACTACTCAGTAGAGACTCTACCTTCGCCCCCACACTTTTAAACTAAACTCCCTCTTGAAAGTTTGTAAGCAAGTCACTCCGTGCCTTGAATTTTAGGTAGCCAGCGTCTCAGTTGCCCATCCCTATCTACCCTATATACAGAGGGGATAGGATTGATATCTGTTGTAAAGACTCATTCCCTGTCTATTGGTATTTTGCACTACTACATCCTGTAGTGGTTACGAATCGGGCTGTGAACTGCTGAAAGTGAAGAAGATTTAAAGTACTTACTAATGAAGATCAAAGACTACAGCTTTCCAGCATGGATTGCACCTCAGTGTAAAGTAAACAAAAATTCTCACAACTGGACCAATAAATAACATCGTGATAAATGGAGAAAAGATTGAAGTTGTCAAAGACCTCATTTTGTTTGGACCCACAATCAATACTCACGGAAGCAGCAGTCAAGAAATCAAATGACATATTGCACTAGTCAAATCTGCTGCACAAGACCTCTTTAAAGTGTTAAAGAGCCAATACATCAGTTTGACAACTAAGGTGCTCCTAACCTTAGTTGTGGTATTTTCCATCACCTCATATGCATGTGAAATCTGGAAAGTGAATAAGAAAAATCAATGCATTTGAATTATAGTATTGGGGAAGACTATTAAAAGTACCGTGGACTGCCGAAAGAACAAACATATCTGTTTTAGAAGAAGTACAGTAATTCTTCTTAGAAGTCAGGATTGTGAGACTTCATCTCTTATACTTTGGACATGTTATCAGGAGGGACCAGTCCTTGGAGAAGGACATCATGCTGCTAAAGTGGAAGGTCAGTGAAGGAGAAGACTCCAGTGAGATGGATTGACATGGTGGCAGCAGCAATGAGCTCAAATGTAACAATTCTGTGGATGATGCAGGTCCTGACAGTTTCATTCTGCTATGCATAGTGTCTATAAGGGTTGGAACTGACTTGATGGTGCAACAGCAACAACAGAGAACCAACCTCTCCTATTTCTGACCCTAGCAGGAGGCTGATCCCAGATTTCCCTAACACTATAAGGAGCTCTGGTAGCGTAGTGGTTACGAATCGGGCTGCAAACCTTAAGGTCAGCGGTTCGAAACTACCAGCTGCTCCGCGGGAGAAAGATGAGGCTTTCTACTCCCGTAAAGATTTACACCTTCAGAAACCCTATACAGGGTCGCTATGGGTCGGAACCTACTAGATGGCACATAACAACAACAACAACAACATTTCATAATAGTGCTCCCTCTTGGCTGGTCCTCTCCTAGCTTTTTAGTTTCTGTAAATCTCCTACATCTTGTCTTCCTGCCATTTGTCCAGCTTTCTAGATCTTCCTTCCTGGGTCTGGCCTGTCCAGTATGCCTGACCAGTATGCTGGTCCATTATCTAGCAGCCAATATTTTTTGCGAGTATGTGTCTGAAGCCCACAGGCGAAAAATTTGTGCTTATTCTCAGAAACCCACAAATAACTTTATGCCCCATTTCTACACACTGTACTGCTAACCACAAGGTCAGTGGTTCAAACCCACCACTCGCTCCTCAGAAAACTTATACAGGTTGCTATGGGTCAGAACTGACTCAATGACACTTAACAAGAACAAGGCATATGAAGAAAAATATTGTCATCCATTTGAGTCTGACTCATGGAAATACTGTGTGTGTGAGACTAGAACTGTGCTTGATAGGATTCTCAATGTCTAATTTTCAAAAGAAGATGGCCAGGTCTTTTTTTCAAGGCTCCTTAGGTAAATTGGAACCTCTGTTTGTACCATCCAGGGGCTCCAAGGCATCAGCAGGACAGCATTAAATGATAAATTTGCCTTGTTAAAAGTAAAGTATAGCATGGATAGATGCTTGAGATACGTGACATAAAGTCAGGCAGAAGATAAGCAACCCTATCTTTAACCTGGCCTCAGCACCTAGGACTAAGAATCAGGGGTTGATGACTCTCTAGTCATATAAAGCCATTGGGATATATTATCAGTACTAAAGGATCAAGCTAAGAACCCACTTTGGAATTTGGCCTGATTTGCTTTTTAGTAACCCTTCCTTGTGCAGTAACAGTGGGAACGGAGAGCAGCACAGCTCCCAAAGAAAACAGAGGACTGGCTTGGATCTCCCTGCACCACCGGTTGTAAAGAAACATCTAACAGTCTTGGCCGTTTTTTCTCTTTTCTTTTCCTTTCTTGCCCCTGATTTGATCTTCAGGATGGTAAGTTGCAGACTTTGTAGGTGGTTTTAAGTTTCTGACCCGCAAGAACCACTCTAGTGCTTCTGTGATATTTATTCATAGTGCACCGACCTTTGGCTTGGATCTTTTTTGGTAGACCTGAACTCTTCTTTCTGTTTGGGATTATATTATTCAGCTCTCTATCTTCCTCTCCATTTTTTCACTTGCTGTGAAATCCTTCAAGCAATGGAAAGTAGCTGTTACTCAAAGCAAATGTTGGTGCCTGCTCTAGCTGGCTTTAGTCTGTCTTTGTTGCTGCTGTTGTTAACACATGTTGTTGTTGTTGTTATGTGCTGTCGAGTCGGTTCCGACCCATAGCGACCCTGTACAGGGTTTCCGAGGCTGTAAATCTTTACGGGAGTAGAAACCCTCATCTTTCTCCCGCGGAGCAGCTGGTAGTTTCGAACCGCTGACCTTAAGGTTCGCAGCCCGATTCGTAACCACTACGCTACCAGAGCTCCACTGTTGTTAACACATAGCTACCCTGTATAGGGTTTCCAAGGAGCAGCGAGTAGATTTGAACCGCTGACTTAGTGGTTAACATTCCAATACTTATCCTACAGTGCCACACCAGGACTTTTTCTACTGTCTTGACTTGATGCCACTTAAGGTCCTGTGGGGTGCTGTAGGATAAGCACTAGACTATAAGTTTGGTTTGAACTAAGAGGTGGCTCCTCAGAAACCCTATACAGTGTCACTGTGAGTCAGAACTGACTTGCCAGCACTTAACAACATTAACAACAACAAGGTCCTGGGCACCCAGGTGACGGGTGCAGTGGTGCTGACGTTTACGGGGTTCTGGAGCGGAAGCAGCTTTGTTTCTAGTCCTGGCCTAGCATCTTCTGGACGTTGTTGCTATTGTTAGGTGCTGTCGAGTCAGTACTGACTCATAGTGACCTTATACACAACACACAGAAT
This sequence comes from Chrysochloris asiatica, assembly GCF_000296735.1. Classification (NCBI taxonomy): domain Eukaryota; kingdom Metazoa; phylum Chordata; class Mammalia; order Afrosoricida; family Chrysochloridae; genus Chrysochloris; species Chrysochloris asiatica. The sequence continues at coordinate 36,006,407 of NW_006408530.1, read as the reverse complement.
GAAACACTGCCCAGTCCAGTGCCAACTTTACATGGGCTACACTTGAGCCCAGGGCTGCTGTCACTATGGCAATCCATCTCACTGACCCTTCACTTCAAAAAACATCTGCTCAGGGGTAGGCTTTACTTACCCAGACTTTACCATGGATTGTACAGAAAACTTTGATTCATTCATTTTTTCCTTCTATGTCCTTATAAAAATGCTGAATGATTCATTCATTCATGAAAATAGCTTCTGATACAACACTTACACATCCTTTAGCCTGAGTATTTGGAATTCATCCTCCTTCAATCTCTGTGTTCTTCAACTCTTTTTGTACGATCAGTATTTTTCATGGTGGGGATTATATGGGTATCTTTAATGTTTCTTCATTAACAACCAACTCATGACCACTATTATGAATATTATGACAAAGATCTAAAGTATTACAATCAATAAACCAGACCTATATGACAAGAGCATAGAGGCAACTCTGCGAATTGTCACACAAAAGCATGTGGAAGGCCCTTCATGTGACACATCATTGGTTACATTTCAGTACTGAATGAAGTACAGGTGATGCTTGGTAAGACTTGCAGAAGACTTCATTAGCAAAATCCTCACTCATCGGTAACCTCAGAGCAACAGAAAAAGTGGAATTCAAGACTCCTAGATGCTACTTTATTTACAAACTTGAACAAGAATTCAAACACTGGTAGCAAAGGGTATCCAAGTCAACAAGGAAACTGACAGTTATCTTAAGTGCTATTGTTGTTAAGTGCCGTTGAGTCAGTTCCGACCCATAGTGACCCGGTATAGGGTTTCCAAGGAGCGATTGGTGAGCTTGAACCATCCACCTCGCGGTTCAAACGGCTTTGCAGTCTGGTGCATTAACCCACAGCGCCACACCAAGACTCCCTCCACACCAGGACTATGGTCAATTCAGAAGTGCATGCCTATGTTTGGGAGCTCCAGTGGTATTTCATTTGCACAAAGGACTGAGGAGCCTCAGGTGAAGGAACCCATCCTAAGAGAAAGAGGAAAAGCAATCAAACTCAGTCTAAAGACAATGGTCTAAAGGTGAAAAAGAGGAAGTTTTTTGTTTGTTTGTTTGTTTGTTTTTTTACTAACAGCATTATTGAGTAACACTTCACATACCATGCAATTTGGAGTCCTGGTGTGGCCCTGTGGGCTAATGCGCCAAACTGCAAAACCAAGTGAACTGCAAGGCCATCAATGGTTCAAGCTCACCAGCTGCTTCTTGAAAACAGGGTCGCTATGGGTTGGAACCAACTTGACGGCGCTTAATAACAACAACAACAATCATACAATTTACCCATTTAAAATGTACTATTCAATATATTTTTTTGAGTACTGGTATGGCGCTGTTGGTTAAAGTACTGGACCGCAAGGTCATTTGAAGCTCAAGGTCAGCAGTTCAAACTCACCAGTCACTCCTTAGAAACCCTATACAAGGTCTCTATGAGTTGGAACTGACCTGACGGCAATTAACAACATTCAGTAGTTTTTAGTGTATTCACAAAGTTGTAAAACCAACACCACAACAAATTTTTAACAATTTTCATTACTCCCAGAAAAAAATCTGTACCCGTTAGCAGCCACCTTCCAATCTCTTTATCCTTCTTAGTCCCAAACAACAATAATCTACCTTCTGTAGACTTTGTCCTATTCTTTAGTTTCCATGATGTGGCATTGCAGGATTAGCATTGGACTGTGAACCACAAGGTTGGCAGTGCAAACCTACCAGCTGCTCCTTGGAAACTCTCTACAGGGTTCCTGTGAGTAGGAAATGACTCCACAGCACTTAATAACAACAACATAGTTTTCATATAAATATGGAATCAAACACTGTGCAGCCTTTTGTATCTGGCATCTTTCACTTAGTGTAATATTTTCTAAGCTCATCCATTTTGTAGCATGTACCAGGACTTCATTCATTTTTATGACTGAATAATATTCAAGTAGATGGATTTACCACATCTTATGTATCAGTTGACAGATGTTGGGATTGCTTCTGTTTTTAGCTATTATTAATAATGTTTAATGAACATCCTTGTACAAGATTTTGTGTGGATAGGCGTTTCCATTCCTCATAGTATATATCTAGGAGTGGAGTTATTGGGTCATATGGTAACTGGGTGGGAGAATTTTGAGTGGAGCCTGGGCTTCACTTAACAACAACTGATCTAAGAAGCATGAGAAATTCTCATGCTAACCTTATAGACAAAATGTGGACAAACTGGGAAAGTCTAGGCCAACCTGCATGAGTTGGGTTAGACTGACTTTGAGGTCCACACCAGCACTTCTGGCACATAGCAGGTTTCAAGGAAACTCTGCTGAAAGAAGACTGGGCCTCTGTTGTTACAAAGAACAAACTGGAATAAATGTCCTAGGTTTGAGAAACTCTTGTTTCCCACTCTTTGATTCTTGCCAGCTTGACTTATTCTCCCTCTCTGATGTATTAAGACTTTCTGATGTTTTTTTGATGTTTTGAGTTCTGATGTTCAACTTTGTAAAGTGTGTTGTAAACCAAGCAGAATTTCTATGGTCATTTTACAGCTGACCACCCAGGACAAAATGCAAGTATGTGCAATCCGAGTAAGATGCAGCTTTCTTGGGGTCTAGGAATCCTATGGGTATCATGACAAAGAACTTAATGTGGTGTAGGAGGTATCAGCTGACCATCCTGGTCTCACTCTTGTAAACTTCCTGGGCCTCAATGAGTTTCTTTACCTTTCATACATGGACATTAATAACTCTCCTACTTATGATTTTGTGCATTTTAGATTGCATATTGGGATTGGAGGTTTCTGGTGTGGTGCTGTGAGTTCATGCACTGGACTGTAAGGTCAGTTTGAACCACAAGGTCAGCCATTCAAGCCCACCAGACATTCCTCAGAAACTCTATACAGTGTCACGCTGAATCGGAACCAAGTCGACAGCATATAACAACAAAAACAACAAGCTGGGTTTGATGGAGGCTTAAGGTTCTGCAGATGTTCCTTGTAAGGAAGAGGCTAGTTCAGTCTGAACAGTTACCACTCTATTTGCTTTCTATATTGAGGGCGATGTGTATTATTTTTTTTTAAAATATTTGTTGATCCTTCCTGACAAAGACTGTATTTCCCTGTCTTGGTGAGGCCCGACTTGGTCATGTGACTTTCTGTAACCAATGGAATGTCATTATAAAATTTGTTCTTTCTGCAAAAAAACTGAAATAAGACACAGAGTGAGTCGTAATATTCTATTCTTTTATCCCTCTGTGAGACTGGCAAAGTTCGTGATTTCAGTGGACCTAATAGTCCTTTTTGTTGTTGTTGTGAAGTGCTGTCGAGTTGGTTCTGACCCATAGCAACCCTGTATAGGGTTTCCGAGAAGCAGCTGGTGAACTTGAACTGCCGACCTTGCAGTTCAAACAGCTTTGCAGTCTGGCGGATTAGCCCACAGCGCCACATATATAATAGTCCTGGGTCTGAATAAAAAAGACATGCATCAGAGTTTCAACCAACTCATGATGAACATGAAATGTGGATGAATAATAAAGCTTTGTTGGTATAAGCCACTGAACTATTGGGATCATTTGTTGCTGTAACATACTTTTGTCTATCCTGACTAACATAGGTAACAACTGTAATTATTATTTGAAAATTAGTTTTGATGCTGAAAGTCACTAAAGCATCTCTGTAATAAATGATGCTGTTAAGTGCCATTGAGTTCATTTAGACTCATAGCAACTTTGTATAGGGGTTTCCAAGGAGCAGCTGGTGAATTTGAACCATCAACCTTGTGATTCAAACCAACCTTGCAGTCAAGCACATTGTTCTGCAGTGCCGCACAAGGGCTCCATAATAAGTTATGTTGTTGTTGTTGTTAAGTGCCATCGACTCGGTTCCAACCCATAGTAACCCTGTATAGGGTTTCCAAGGAGCAGATGGTGAGCTTGAACTGCTGACCTTGCAGTTCAAACAGCTTTGCAGGCTGGTGCATTAACCCACAGCGCCACACCAGGAGACGGCAGACTCTTAATAAAATGGACTTGATCCTAATGTTCCACTGTTTGTTTTGTTTCCTTGTTGCCTCAGAAACCAGTGCAGTGCTATACAGTGTCTGGATTATAGCAGGCATCTCTTGAATGAATTAAATGCACGTAGTTTAGAAAGAATAAATAATATTTGCAGAAAAAAAAAATTATCATTGTTAGCTTTCACTGTACCTATTTTTTCCTTTGGGAAACTTGCAAAATGTATTTATCAAAAGCAATACATTGTTCTTGTTGTTGTTAGGCTCCATCCAGTTGGTTCTGACTCATAGTGAGTCTTCACCCACACAGCAGAACAAAACGCTGCTTCATCCTCACAATTTCCTATTGTGATGAAACCTAATACAAGCATAGTTAATTCTGTGATGATTGGCTATGAGCCAATCAATTGAAAGGCTGTTTCCTTGGGGTGTGGCCTGCTCCCAATATAATGGACAGGTGCAAAAGGCTGTCTCTTCTACTGGGGACTTGGAACTCTACAATTGTAAGCCATTTCCTTGATAATAAATTTCTTTATATATGTGTACATACATATGCTTCACTGGTTTTGCTTCTCTAGAAAAACTGGCCTAAGAGATGGGGGTACTGAGAGAGTGGGATTCTAGAGAAACAAAATCACAGGGATAAATTTTCTAAATTGGTTCTCAAGTCTGACTAATTTTAAATGCACTGATATAGGGTGGAGGCATGTCTGACCTCTACTTCATAGGAATCAACCTTTGGCTGACTTTGGGTTTCAGTCTCTTTTCTTCTTGTGAAGTCAGATCTAATTCTCACATGGTTTTTGCAGTTGGCACCAGAAGCCAGATTTATTAAAATGGCTCCAGACCCATGGAACTCTGAGGTTTTGTAAGAGAAAGAACCAAGGGGCATGGGAAGTGAAACTTGATTTTTAGAAACCTAGTTTGGGTTTTGTTACCTGTCATGGCTGAAAGGCATGTAGGGACTAAAATGCTTCAGTGGAGGTGAGAGTGGCAGCTTCTGGAGTTACCTAAAGCAGATGTCAAGCTGGGTGAGCTAGATGGCTAATAAGAGGTCATGGCCTACTGGAACCCACCTCGCCAGAGGCTCAAAGTCCTGTGCAAACAAGCTTCTTTGTTAAGCCTTTATAGAATATGGGGCCTTAGATGGACTCCTGAGTCCCACCCATAACCTTCAGAGTAGGAACATTTGCATTTGAAAAGACATGCCAGCTAATCCAGAACTGCTGAGAGAACGGGAGGTTCATGCAGAAAAAACTGGGCTATTTTGTGTTTCAAGCAAGCTGTTTACCTTGGAGACATCAAGGCCAGAAAAGTCTGTGCCCATCAGAGAAAATCCCTTTCTACGAATGGAAGTTAAAAAGAATTGGTGAGCTATTTAGACTGCTCACTGTTGACCACCTGGTTCTGCTTATGAATGGGGAAATGCAGCAATGAAGATATGGGCTGAGTATGTTGTTACTGTTGTTGTTAAGTGCCATCAAGTTTGTTCTGACTCATAGGGTTTCCAAGGAATGGTTGGTGAGCTTGAACTGCCGACCTTGAGGTTCAAACCAACTTTGCAGTCCAGTGCATTAACCCACAGTGCCACACAAGAGACTCCTATTGGGTTGAGTATGGACATGTTCTATTGGCACCTGTTGACCTTACGATGAGAGAAAAGGAAGGACAGACTGGTCTGAAGTTCAGGGAGTTGTGTGAACTCCTAAGCTTACGGATACTGGATATTACCCTAGATCTTTAGGGCTAGAGCTGAGAGTAAAGGCCAACTGTTCAGAACTGCTGGGAGGTATGTATGAATTCCCAAACTTGTAGTCGGTACCCATTTGACTTAACTTGGATGGCTAGGGCTGAACTGTGACCAGAACCCAACCTGATGAATATAAAAACGTCTGTACTGTGAGCAAAAGGAGCTCTGGTAGCATAATGGTTACGAATTAGACTGCTAGCCTCAAAGTGAGCAGTTCGAAACTACCAGCCGTCTGCAGGAGAAAGATGAGGCTTTCTGCTCCCATAAAGATTTGCAGACTTGGAAACACTGTGCAGGGTCACTATGACTCAGAACCAACTCCACAGTACTTAATAACAACAATAACTGTGAGCAAGTATAAGGTGCTACAGTTTGATAGGACTGGATATTTGTTTATGGATGCGATTGCTCATAATTCCAACCAGAATGAAAGTTTCTTCAAATCAGGGAACATGCTTCAGTGTACTGGGTTGATAGGGACAGACAATTTTAGACTATCAAAAAAGTGGCCACCACTCATCTATCAGTTTGTCACACTGTGGTGGCTTGTGAGTTTCTGTGATTCTAGAAGCTATGTCACCAGTATTTTAAATACCA
>NW_006408530.1:35980343-35997700 GCF_000296735.1 Chrysochloris asiatica | reverse complement strand
ACCAATAAACAACATTCTTATCAATGGAGAAAAAATTGAAGTTGTCAAGGACTTCATTCTTCTTGGATCAACTATCAATACTCATGGAAGCAGCAGTCAAGAAATCAAATGATGTATTGCATTAGGCAAATATGCTGCACATGATCTTTTAAAGTGTTGATGAGCAAAGATGTCAGCTTGAGGACTAAGGTGCAGCTGTTCTGCAGGAGAAAGATGAGGCTTTCTGCTCTTGTAAAGAATTATAGTCTTGGAAATCCTGTACAGGGTTGCTATGAGTCGAAAACGACTCCACCTCAACGGCACATAACAACAACAACCTTCCCCAGTGTTCACAAGTGACTCTTGGCACTTTGATATCTCTTGTGAGATTTTGGCCACTGATCTCTTTATGTAACCTCCTTAATAAAGTATGGTTCAATCTTTACTATCTTCTTTTTTGAAACTTGACCTGTGCCCCTCAAAGCCACTCTTGCTACCAGTTTGTGGGTAATGACAAAGATAGTAACCGACAAAGATAGTATCCCAGATCCAGAAAGGAAAAGTACAGAGAAAGTTACTAGACAGAATTCTAAGCTCAAAGTTTGAAAATGAGACAAAAGTCAAGGTTGAAGATCAGGTAAGCAACAAGTGTGGAAATCTGAGACTATAGGTTGGAGTCCAATGATCAAGTAGTCTTATCTCAGAGGCAAGTAGGGAGAAGCTATCATTCAGGAAGATATTAAGACAGATTATCCATTTTATTATGTAGGATGGAACTGTTAATCATTGTGAACCAGGGATGCATTCAATACAATGCAAAGGTTTACCTGTCCTCCATATACGTGCTGTAAGCTTACAGAAACACACACATACCCCAACCCAGCAGATTTGCTTTATTAAATTTGCTTTACTTGAGCCCATAAACAAATGCGGATTAGTGGTAGCTCCTAAACATACTAGATGCCAGTGAAAGTTGCCTCTGACAACCTTTCCAGGTAGCCAGTTCTCCTGTAATTTATTAAACAGTGACTGTTTTTAGATGGATCTTACTTAAATATTTAAAAGTTTGGATAGTTCAAAGAGTAGTGAGTTCTAAATTAACCCCAATATTGATTAATTAAGGGGGAAAGTTGAGAGAAATCATGCAATTTTTTGATTGCTTGAAATGTATCGCAACTTGAATGTTACCCATGTTTTATCCTTTTGATCAAATTCCTTGTTTGCCAAGTTATTCAAGATGCCCTTTTTCTAGCCGTTAGCATCAACGTGAACCTAGAATGTTACCTTTGACATTAGCTATAACATCCACTCCTCATTAGTGCCATTTTTCTATGATGTATTGATGGTAACTCGTGGTGTGGTGCTGTAGGGTTAGCACTGTGCTGCAAATGACGAAGATGGCAGTTCAAACTGAACAGCTGCTTCTTTGAAACCCTATACAGGGTCACTGTGAGTCAGAACTGATTCCATGGCACTTAACAATAGAAACAACAGTGATGATTTAACACTAATTACTTCCTCAAAAACCCTATTCAGGGAAGTTATGAGTTGGAACCGACCCCACAGCAGTTAACAACAACAACTTCCAACAAAGAATTCTGTTCTGGTTTCCATCATCAAATCACATCACAGAAATGACCCTAGTATTTTCCCCCAATTGAAAAAGTACAGATGAAAAACTAGGATTCATAAACCCTTAGATTCCCACAAACCTGGAAAATCTTGGGCCTGCTGTGTATATCTCCTAAGGGGAGAAAGGCTTTGTCCTTTAAGAGGGAGTTAGCAAATTCATGGTCTAGCTGATGCTTCCTAGTTGCTGACTTGTTTTGTTAGCAGCACATGAAACATTAAGACTTCCAGACCCTCCTGAAAAACTGTAATATTTGGTTATACTCAGCGAGACCTGAGTGCTGGCTGCCCGTTCTTGTCATGTATGGGCTCTCTCTACAGTCCCCACCCCTCCCTATTATTTCTTGCCAGTCACACCATTCTGTTATATTTCCAAGTCTGGCTTCTGGGAGCATCTGAGCTGGTGAGTCACCTTGATGGGTGGTGCACTAATTACTGTCATCCTCACTTCTCCCAGAACCTGAAAAATCAAACATCGTGACTCTCCTCTCTGGGCCTTCTTAACTTCTCTTGTTCTGTACTGTCTGGATCCTTCTTACCCTGATGGATCATTACTCACTAACTAGGCTTCAGGCCTCTAACTTTCTGTCTTTGTTTTCTCCATAAGCTATTGCATGTGTTCTCCTTATCTACCTAAATCTCTCTTTAAGCCATACTGTTACTCTCAAGGTCCCACCCCAGTATTCAACTTGGAGAACAGTCTAGAGTTTATTGTGGAGTAGATCTGAATTAAGTCCTAAATTAGTGGAATCAACTTGGCCAAACACTGAACATCTCTGAGCTTCTAGTCTATATATGGGTACAATAGAACCTCTTATGGTGGTTGATCCAAGCAAAATAAAGTGATTGACAACTTCAATCTTTTCTCCATTTAGCATCCATATAAATGTAGAAAAGATTGGAATAGTTCTCAAAGACTTCATTTTGCTTGGATCGACCACCAACACTCATGGAAGCAGCAGTCAAGAAATCAAATGGCATTTTATGCTGCACAAGAAGTGTTTAAAGTGTTGAAGGACAAAGAAGTCAGTCTGAGGACTAAGGCATGCCTGGCACAAGTCATGGTATTTTCAATCATCTAATATACTTGTGAAAGTTGGACAGTGATTAAGGAAGACTATAGAAGAATTGGATTATAGAAGAAAAGGAGGTCTGGTAGCGTAGTGGTTACAAGTCATGCTGCCAACCTCAGGGTCAGCAGTTCAAAACTACCAGCAGTTCCACTGGAGAAAGATGAGGCTTTCTGCTCCCGTAAATATTTACAGCCTCAGAAACCCTGTACTTGGTCACTGTGAGTCAGAACTGATTCCACGGTACTTAACAACAACAACATACAAGAATTGATATATTTGAGTTATGGTATTGGAGGAAACTATTGAAAGTACCAAGGACTGCACAAAGAACTTACAGATTTGTGTTGGATGAAGTACAGCCAGAGTGCTCCTTGGAAGCCAGGATGACTCGACTTTGTCTTTCGTATTTTGGTCATATTGTCAGGAGGGACCAGTCATGGGAGAAGGATATCATGTTTGGTAAAGTGGAGGGTCAGAGAAAACAAGGAAGATCCCCAGTGAGATAGATGGATTGGCACAGTGGCAGCATCAGTGGGTTCAAGAGTAGTAGCAATTGTGAGGTTGACCCAGGATCAGGCAGTGTTTCGTTCTGTTGTATGTGGGGTCGCTGTGAGTCAGTGCAGACTTGATGGAACCTAACAGTAGCAACAAATGATGTTTGAGAGTATTAAAGATCATACGTAATAAGTGCCTGTTGTTTCCTCTGCCCAAGGACATTGTTAATGACTTATTCATTCCACAATGTCACATTGCTCTTGTCTCCACAAGTGATGTTTACATTGAGTTGTCAGTGTTGTCTCCTGACGGCTGTCAGCGATGAGGCCTGCCCAAGGGTTGGGCATGGATGAGCAGGCAGGCAACCCTGGAAAATGGGACAAGGCAAGAGTTGCTGACAAGAGAAAATTTGCTCCTACCACAGACCTTGGCGGGTATCTGAGAGTCCCAAGAATGGCAAACATGCCCGCTGGTGTCCTGCAATTCTGCCTATCAAAGTGGAGCTGTTTGTTTCTATCATTAGTAGCAAAGTAAGCAAATGAATGCTCTGCAGCTTCCTTATTAACTGTTATGACCAGCTGATAAATGAAGGCAGGAGAGCGGAGAGTGTCAGTGGTGACCTGAGACTTCCTTCACCACTTTCCACATGGCTTTCAAGAGCACAGCAGTCCCTTAGTAATGACTTACAAACATTTTCGCTAAAGGTTTTCTTTATTTGTTTAATATCTTGATGCACACGCATGCTTTTTCTTTTTGCTTTCCGCTGTAGAAGTTTCACAACCAAGAACTGAGATAGGGATCATAAGGGAAGGGGATACAAAGAAAAGTAACACTGATACACCTCAGACACTGGGTTTGGTGTGGTGTGATCATTTCATGTTACGTTTCCTAGGCTTTCATTTTTAAGATACCAACACGGTAGGTTTGAAGACAGCAGTAGGTAAGTGATAGAATCCTTGCCTTCTATGCCTGAGACCCTGTTCCCTTCCCAGCCAATGCACCTTGTGTGTGGCTAGCTCCTGTTAGCCTGTAAAGGGTTGTGTGTAGCTTTGGTGCCAAACAGGTTCCAATGAAAGTTCCAGAATGAGACATACAGGAAGAATGGCTTGGCAATCTACTTCCAAAAATCATCTAATGAAAACCCTATGAGTTCAAATCATAGCCAGTTAACAGGAATGGTGCAGGACCAGTGTGAATAGTGATGTGGGGCACTCGCTTTGGCAGCACATATACCAAAATTGGAACGATACAGAGAAGATTAGCATGGCCTCTGCACAAGGATGACATGCAAATTCATGATGTGTTCCACATTTGTTTGTTTTTAATGGTGTGACTGGTGTCAGCCCTCCACTGATTTCACAGGGAAGGAGGATCAAACACATCAGTCTGAGGCTGACTCCTAAGAGGCAGAGGTCAGACATGGAACTGTTAATCATTGTGAACCAACCTTCTTGACCAGTTCTGACACCAGCTGCCCCTCCCACGCACTCTCTATCCTCAGCTGGGTTTATAAACCATTGCAATGGCCACACAGGACTCAGACAACACAATTATGGGGTTTATTAGGGCAGTTAGTAGGTTGCAATTAAGGATCAGAAATATTCAGAATACAGTTCTTCAGTCAGGATAGCCTCTTCCCAGCCATGCCAGCAGACATGCCTCTCTTTGGTCCTTGGCCTCTCAGTCACATGACCCCTTGGCATCTGTCTTGCTCAGGCAATGTTAGTTACAACGCTCTTTTAGGGATTCCAATAAATTCCACCATAAGCCTAACTCCACCAGTCAGCAAATTTAGCTCTTTCTGCCCCTGTGCCATCCCCATTCCCTCCACTAACTGCCTGGAGGCACCAGCTCTGCAGGCAAGCCTCCTACCTGAAGGCCCTCAACTTTATTCCTTCATGGGCTGAGAAAACTACCACTTTGTCTTGTGCTCTAGTTCTTGGTTCTGGTGCTGTCACTTCTCTGCCATTTATTTGGTGTTCCTGGATTAAGGAGGTTCAATGTGCAGGGATCTTGGGTGTCCAAGGAACTGCCTCATTCCTGACTCTTCTTTCTTGAGCTAGTGAGATCTTCCCTTGCATTACTGAAATGGATTCATTTTATACCCAGCCTGATGGCAAAGTTGAACTATTGCCACATTAGAGTCCCAAGTTTATACAATCATAATTAGCCCTGGGAACAATCACTCACAATAGAATGGTATCAAGCTATCAACATCTTCCCCAACCTTCTTTGACCCAGATCCATTGGGAAAAAGCAGTTTGGTGGGAGTTACACAGACGGTGTCTAGAAGTGCCATATAAAGTAATTCACTGCACTGCAGTGGGGCAGCGTTTTGTTCTGGTGTGCATGGTGACACTATGAGTTGGGGACTAACCCGATGGCAAGCTAACAACAAAGAGTGGGCTAACTCCGGAAATATTAAGATATAAAATGTGACACTTTAGCTGTTTCACTCTGTTCGTTCTCTAAGTGAGAGAGAAGTCACATGGCTGGTCAGTGAATAAAAAAAGGGCCAATGTTAGATCTCTTTGCTCCTCTTATGTCATATGTGCCTGAGATACAGGAACATTTAGGATACTACTAAAGGTCCGACGACTTGGGTGAAGAGAACAGTGCAAGTGATGAAACCATCAGCTTCTCTGTATATAAGCCAATGTGTGTGTCCCTTGATGCCAGTGAAATTTCAACTCAGAAGTATTCATTTTCTTTCTGATTGACAGTATGAGTCTTTTTAATGAAAAAGATACACAAGCAGAAATAATAATTTCCCCTGCTTCGGGTTACTGACAGGCCTGCTATAGGACCTAGAACTGAGTCAGTCGAATATGGCTATGTGGATGCTAAGGTGGCCCTCAGATAGCACTGTAGAAAGAGGGAAAGAACCTGGGTTCTGAAGACCAGTATGAAGAGTGACATTAGCCAATCTTGGAAACAGGCTACTTTCAGACTTCTTGTTACGTGAGAGACTCATATTTCCTTATTTTTTTAAAAAGAAAGTAGTAGTAGTAGTTGTTGTTGTTGTTAGGTGTCATCGAGTTGGTGTCGACCCATAGTGACCGTATGCACAGCAGAATGAAACACTGCCCAGTCCTGTGCTAAACCTCACAATCATTGCTATGCTTGAACCCATGGCTGCTGCTACTGTGCCAATCTATCTCATTGGGGGATCTTCCTCTTTTTCACTGATTCTCCACTTTACCAAGCATATCTTTCTCCACTGATTGGTCCCTCCTGATAATATGTCTGAATTTGTTTGTTCTTTTGGCAGTCCATGATACTTTTAATATTCTTCCCCAACATCATAATTTAAATGCATCAGTTCTTCTATTGTCCTCCTTATTCACTGCCCACCTTTCATGTGCATATGAGGTATTGAAAATACCATGGCTTGGATCAAGAACTTCTTAGTCCCAAACTGACATCTTTGCTATTCAACAGTAGAAAGAGGTCTTGTGTTGCAAGTTTGCCTAATGCAATATGTTGTTTGATTTCTTGGCTGCTGTTTCCTTGAGTTTTGATGGTTGATCCAAACACAGTGAACTCTTGGACAACTTCAATCTTTTTGCCATTTACCTTGATGTTTCCATGAGTGTTGACGATTGATCCAAGGAAAATGAACTCTTTGACAACTTCAATCTTTTCACCATTTATCTTGATGCTATTGGCCCAGTAGTGAGGATTTTTGTTTCCTTTTACTCTGAGGCACAACACATACCAACAGCTGTGGTCTTTGATCTTAATTATTTTAATTTCTCTTCACTTCCAACAAGCAAGGTTGTAATATCTTCATGCCACAGGTTGTTAATGAGTCTTCCTCCAATTATGATGCCATGTTTTTCTTCATATAATTCAGCTTCTCAAATTATTTGCTCAGCATACAAATTGAATGGGTATGATGAAAGAATAGAACCCTGGCATCTACCTTTCCTAATTTCAAACCATTACGTGTTCTCTTGTTCTGTTTGAACAACTGCCTCTTGGTATATGTACGGGTCCCTCATGAGCACAATTAAATGTTCTGGAATACTCATTCTCTGCAATGATGCCCATAGTTTGTCATGATCCACAGAGTTGAAAGCTTTTGTGTAGTCAGTAGAACACAGGTAAATGGTGTGGCACTGCAGGATAATGCACTGGTCCGCAAGGTCAGTTTGAATTGCAAGTCGGGGATTCAAACCCACCAGCTGTTTCTTGAAAACCCTAGATAGGGTCGCTATGATTCGGAACTGACTGATGGCACTTAGCAGCAACAACAACAACAAATATCTTTCTGGTATTCTCTGCTTTCAGTCAAGATCCATCTGATGTCAGCAATGATGTCTCTGGTTCTACATCCTCATCTGAATCCAGCTTGAACCTTTGACAGCTCCCTGTCAATGTACCGTTGCAGCTGCTTTTGAATTATCTTGGCAAAATTTTACTTGCATGCAATATTAATGATATTGTCTAGTGAAGTAGACTCCAAGTTTTATGTTTCTTGTTACTGATGGTATCCCAAGGAGAGTCTCTGAGCCTCTGGCACATTCTGCCAAAGGGAAATAGAAATAGGGTAATGGAACCAATTGTTAACACAACTTCCTAACTCTAAGTTCAGTGACATCACACAGTAGTTTCAGTGAAGTCATACTGGTAGCTTGAAATTTAAATTAGTCATGGCTGGAGTATTTATACCATGGAACTTGGTAAATGTCACAAATCAGACCTTGTTTTTTCAAGAATCATTTTATTAGCACATTGCTGGAAATAATAACACCATACAGAATTGTCAAACGTACAAGAGCTAATATATTTAAAGTAGCTAGTAATGCTTTATCACACATAATAGAATTTAATGAATGATGGCTATTTTATTATGTGTATGAATAGTGTAATTACCCCCTAAGAAAAGATTACATTACAAATGTGTGGTTTCCCAGTGCAGATCACTCCACTGCTCCTGACCTAGTCCCTGCTGTGAACTTCTCTGTTGCACTCAGCACAAATACTACTGGTGTCGGTGGCTGCTACTACAAATCTGGAGTCCTGTGGGTTAATGTGCTGGACTACAAGGTTTGTTTGAACCACGAGGTTGGTGGTTCAGGCTCACAAGCTGCTCCTCAGAAACCCTATATAGGGTCGCTGTGAGTTGGAACTGACTCCATGGCACTTAACAACAACAACAAATCTAGTGCATCTCATTTCAGATTCAAAGTACCTTTATTGCTCTTATTGGCTGAACTGAGATTATGTACCCACACCCTCAATGTCGGGGGTAGAAAGCAGAATGATGGGCCCTAAGTCATAGTTGACTGTGCCTTGCCTACCACACTGGCTCACACAACTAGAGTCTAAGAACTAGAAAGGAGGTTCACTTTCTGGATCAGAAGGAAATGTAATAAACATCCACTACTCAATGCTTCTGTACCAAGTGAATCATTTTATTGCTCCATTGGTGTGTTTGCTTACCTTCAGATGGTATTCTAGGTGGTCTCAGGTTATTTAACTCCTGTACTCTGCAGACAGTTACTGCTTGGGCTAAAATGGACCCAATTCTCTCAAAGAAAAAATAAACTCCGTTCCCTTCCAACAAATTATATTGCAGGATACAAGAGACAGATACTTTGATTCTAAGAAACAGACTGATTGATTCAAGGCAACTTAAGAAAAGGGGACTTATTGTAGGAAATGCCTCAGCTGCTACTGGATCTGGGAATCCAGTCAAGAAATAGGGTGAGAGTCCAGTCAAGAAACGGGGCTTCAGCAATGACTTCAGTCTCTTATGACTTACATGGTATCTTACGGACATCCTTAATTCTCCCCTGGGTCAGCTTACCCCTGGCTCTGGTGACCATGGTCAGATTCTGAAGGAGCTAATTTAATAGATTTGGTTTACAATGATTGCCCTATTGGGAACAAAATCTCACAAGTCTTTGACCAAACTGAAGAATACATCTGGTATCTACTATTCAATGACACCCATTCATATACAAAAAACCACCCAGAGCTACCTTCCTGAGGACCTTGGATTATAATGAGATATGTAGAGTTGCAGTCACGATGTCTGATGTGTCTGTTTCAAGATTCCCTAAATGTGAGCCCATTCCCTTTGCAGCACTTAGGAAGTCATCACCACTCTAAATAAAGGGAGAATTGTTTAGTAAGTGCTGCGTAATGGTTATAAATCGGGCTGCAAACTGCAAGGTCAGCAGTCCAAAACTACCAGCTGTTCCGCTGGAGAAAGATGAGGCTTTCTGTTCCCGTAAAGATTTACAGCCTCAGAAACCCTGTACAGGGTCATTATGAGTCAGAATCGACTCCACGGCACATAACAACAACAACAACATGCTTTGTACTGGACCAATAAACAACATTCTTATCAACGGAGAAAAGATTGTAGTTGTCAAGGACTTCATTCTTGGATTAACCATCAACACTCATGGAAGCAGCAGTCAAGAAATCAGATGACGTATTGCATTAGGAAAATCTGCTGCACAAAATCTTTTTAGAGTGTTGAAGAGCAAAGATGTCAGCTTGAGGACTAAGGTGTGCCTGACCCAAGCCATGGTATTTTCAGTAACCTCGTATGCATGCGAAAGGTGGACAGTGAATAAGGAAGACTATAGAAGAATTGATGTTTTTGAGTTATGGTGTTGGAGGAGAATATTGAAAGTGCCACGGGCTGCCAAAACAACTAACAGATCTGTGTTAGAAGAAGTACAGCCAGAGTGCTCCTTGGAGGCCAGGATGGCCAAACTTCATCTCTCATACTTCAGACATATTGTTAGGAGGGACCAGTCCCTGGAGAAGGATATCATATTTGGTAAGGTGGAGGATCACAGGAAAAGAGGAGGCCCCCAATGAGATGGATTGGCAAAGTGGCAGCATCAATGTGCTCACTTGTGGCAACAATTGTGAGGTTGGCCCAGGATTGGGTAATGTTTCATTCTGTTGTGCATAGCATTGTTATGAGTCGGTACCAACTTGATGCCACCTAACAACAACAAACAGCATGCTTTGTACATGCTGCCTGCATTCTTGTCATAGTCAGGGGTTTCTAGAGAAACAGCAGGAAGAGGTATATATGTGTGTGTTTGTTAAGAGATTTATTTGAAGGAATTAGCTCATGTGATTGTGGAGACAGACAAGACCAAATTCTGTAGGTTAGGTGGCAGGCTGGAAATTCTAGCTATCTTGTGTCTCAAATGGGTAATTCAGGCAATGGGGAAGAGAGAGGAATTCTGGGCTGCCAACCTCAAGGTCAACAGTTGGAAACTACCAGCGGTTCTGCGGGAGAAAGATGAGGCGTTCTGCTCCCATAAAGATTTACAACCTTGGAAACCCTGTGCAGGGTCACTATGAGTCGGCGCCGACTCCACGGTACTTAACAACAACATTTGTTTATAATCTGCAGGCAGAATTCCTCTTTTGGGAAGCCTTTGGTTTTGCCTTTAAGGCCTTTAGTTGACTGGATGAGGACCACAAACGTTGTAGAGGGTGATGTGCTTTACTGAAGTCAATGCTAATCTCATGTATAGACTTCATAGCAATAGCTAGAGCAATGTTTGACCAAACAAGTAGGCACTATAGCCTAGCCAAATTGACACATAAAATTAACTATCACAATTATCTACCTTAGCTTCTCAAATCCTCACCACATCTCTCTGAGGTAGTATTGCCTCTATTTTTATAAGAGGAAACTGAGGCTCACAGTGGTTATGAAATTGAGATAAGGGGATAGAATCACAATGTACAGTGGTGTTGCTCTAAACCTGTGCTTATTTTGCTTTCACCAGATACCACTGTTGACACATTTAGGGCAAAGCCAGGACATTCCAGCTCTAGTTTTCAATGACTTTTTGAAGAAAAGTTCTAATTAGGTGATTCTTTACTCATAGAGAACAGCTCAAAAATAAAGGAGATTAGGTAGAGGAAAAAATGAAGAGAATGGAGATGAAGGTGCTCACCTGCTGTCCTGAGGCTGCTGTAGAAAAGTGGTCTTCAACAGCTGGCCCTTCAGATGGCTGGAAAATAGCCTCAGAATCAAGCAGTAGGGTGTCACTGAGTAATGAAGACAGGCTAAGTCTTCACAGCTCAAGGTGGACACTCCCCATGACTTCCTTGCCTTGTTTGTCCAATACCATTTAGCAATTATAGCTATCACGAGCTGCCAAACAAAAAATTCCCCAGCATTCATGAGGTGAAAGTGAAACCTTTTAAGAGGTAGAACTGTAAGCTTTTTGTTGGAATGGCCTCACAGCCAGGAAAATCGAGCCTGTCAGAAAAATAGACTTAATTACTGCCTAGCTGTTTTTCATTCCTCCATATGCTCTGCAGAAGGAATAATAATGCGGAAACTAGAAGGTTGTTGGAAAACAAATGGGAATATGGATGTGTATGTGAACACCTAGCGTCACTGCTAATGTTAGTTCCTTCACTGCCATCAAAACTTTGAGGGTCTCCAGGAAGTCTTCTTTGATTAACCAAGTTAACATAGATTATTTCTATCACCTCCCATCCCAATCCCCAATTTTTGCAAGCTCTGTGCATTGCGGAAAGACCTCGCTGTTATGTGCTTACTGTGGTCAAGGGAAAGAAAGGGTGGCCTAGGTTACAAATCTAAGTTCATTTAAATAAAAGTAAATTTATTACATTCATAAATAGATATTGAAAGTCCACCTACTCGAGCAACTATCGAAATGATTTCATTTGTTTTCTTAAATAGAACCCATGATTGCTGATTACAATGCTCCAGGTAGTTTCATGAACATGAAAAATCACACAGCTGATAAATGGGTGAGTGAGAGGTCTAAACTCCAGACCCTAAGACTTCAACATGTAAGTCCACAATTTTTCCATTTCTCTTTTCCAATCCCAAACACACTTTTACTATTGCCTCTGAAATTTTGGTACCATCTAGAATTTAGTTTCCATATTGCTAAGGATAAAACCCTGATGGCACAGAGGTTAAGCACTCAGCTATTAACTGAAATCTGGGTGGTTCCACCAGTTCTCTGTGAGAGACCAATATGGCTATCGGCTTTTGAAAAAATCATTGCCTTGGAAATTCTAAGGGAGAAGTTCTACTCTGTCCTATAGAATTATGATGAGTTGGAATTAAATTGATAGTAATGGATCTTGCTAAGGAAATATATACTTTTGACTTTTTACTGTTGTACTCAAATGAAACTGTATTAAATTATATTCTCTCTTCAGCCTCATATAACTTGTAGCTTACTTCTGAATTTATTTTTCTTTTTGCCGAAATACCTTATCATAGGGTCTATAAAGATAGCCTTTTGACAATACATCTATTGAGGTCTTAATGTCTAAAAATATTTCATTGTATTTTTCCATGTATCCTCAATATAGACGATTTTTTAACTAGATATAAAATTCTAAAATTTTATATCTATTTAAAACATGGGCAAAAGACATAAAAAGACATTATGTCCAAGAAGATGTATGGATTGCAAATAAGACTAAGCACACAAAAAGATGATATGCATAACCCTCACTGTTGTTGCGGTGTCTTCAAGTCCATGTTGATGCATAACAATCCCATGTGTCAGAGTACATCTGCTCGGAGGGTTTTCTAAGCAATAGTTATTATAGCAACAAACCTCCAGAACTGCCCCAGGGGGTTTCCTAGGTTACAGTCATGATAGGAAAAGACCTCCAGGTCATTCACCAGCAGAATGGCTTGTAGGTTCAAATCCCCAACCTTTTCTCTTAACAGGTGAGCAATTAACAGCTGTTCTACCATGGCTCCTAAATTAAGGAAATCCAAATTAACACCATGATGATATATCACCACATATCTATTGTTGTTGTTATTAAGTGTCATCAGCTAAAATAAAACAAAAATAATGACTGTAGTAAATGTTGGTGAGAATGCAGAGAAACTGTAGTTCTTATATGTTGCTGGAAGGATTGTAAAATAGTAAAGCCACTCTGGAATACAGCTCAGGTAATTTCTTAGAAAATTTTACAAACCTTTTCTATGTTGTTGCTCCATGCCATTAAGTCTGTTCTGACTTATAACAACTCTGTGTAGGGTTTCCAAGGAGCAGCTAGTGAGTATGAACCATGGACCTTGTGATTAGCAGTCCTGTGCTTATTCCTTAGTATCACACCAAGACTCTCCTTCTATACGACCCAACAAATGCCCTTCTGGGCATTATTCCAGAGAATAAAAATTTATGTCCACACAAAAAAACTGTACATGAATGTTAACGGTAGTTTTGAAATGGAAAAAAAAAAAAAGTGCTATACCAACCAAAATTCCCTTCAATAGGTGGCTGATTAAACAAAGCATGGTACCTCCATAGAATGATAGAATGGAATACTACTCAGCTTTAAAATGGAATGCATTCTTGATACACACATTTACATGGCTAGATCTCAGGAGCTGACTAGAGCGAAAAAACAAAACAAACCCAAAAGGTCAACTATTGTTTGACTCCATTTATATAACATTCTCATTTTGACAAAATTATAGACACAAAGAGCAGATTAGTGGTTTCCCGGGGTTAGGAATGGTGAGGGGAAAGGGAGTGTCTGTTATTATCTTAAAGAGGATCTTAGAGATCGCATCATGGGGGTGATTGCATCATATTCAATCTCATCATGGATGTGATAACTACATCTGAACTACTAATCCAGTGAGAATCCTGACACAGTCAAGTTGACTCAACACCTTAACTATTACACCATTTGTACTTGCAGAAAATCTTTGCCGACCCTTGATTAGAGTAGCGCATCCTAGTTAATGAAGCAGATAATTCTAATAACACTTTGCACTGTTAGAAATATTATCATCAAATAGCCATGGGTTTCTTTCCAGCAAATTAAGAAAAGAGAATACAGTGTGAAAATAATGCTGAATTTTAATGTAATGGGAAGAAACCCACATTTTCTTCTTGTTGTTAGGTGCAGCCAAGTTAGGTCAGACTCAAACAACCCCAACCCTGTGCACAACAGAACAAAACATTACCTAGTCTGTCCTCCTAGCATTCATTGCTATTTGAACCGATTATTGCAGCCACTGTGGCAGTCCATCTCAATGAGGGTCACTTTCTTTTTGCTCTCCCTCTATTTCACCAAGAATAATGTCCTTTTTCCAGGAACTGATCCCTCCTGATAATATGTTCAAAGTAGTGAGGCAAAGTCATGCCTTGCTCACTTGTAAGGATCATTCTGGCTGAACTTCTTCCAAGGCAGATTTCCTTGATCTCCTGGCAGTCCATGATATACTCAGTCTGCTTCCCAAACACCATAATTCAGATGCATCCATTCTTCTTAAGTTTTCTGTGTTCATTGTCCAGCTTTCACTTACATATGAACAATGGAAAATACCATGGCATTGGTCAGGTGCACCTTAGTCCTCAAAATGACATCTCTGCTTTTTAACACTGTAAATGTATCTTTTGCAGCATTGTTGCCCAGTGCAGTACATCATTTGATTTCTTGACTGCTGCTTTCATGGGCATTAATTGTGGATTTAAGTAGACTAAAGTTCTTGACAACTTCAATTTTTTTCTCCATTTGTTATGTGGTTTATTAGTTTCATTGTAAGGATTTTTGTCTTCTTTATGTTGAGGTGTAATCCATATTGAAGGCTGTAGTCTTTGATCTTCATCAATAAGAACTTCAAGTCCGCTTCCCTTTCAGCAGGTCAGATTGTATCATTTGCATATCACAGGTAAATGAATCTTCCTCCAGTTTTGACTCTGCAATCATCTTCATGTAGCTCAACTTTATGAATTATTGTTCAGCATATAGATTGAATAAGTATGGTGAAAAATGCAACCCTGATGCATGCCTTTCCTAATTTAAAACAACCATACGGTATCCTCCGGTTCTCCTTGTTTGAATGGCTGTCTCTTGGTTTTGATACAGATTCCACCTAGACACAATGAAGTCTTTTACAATATCCATTCTTTGCGACATTATCCATAATTTATTATGCTCCAGAGTCAAATGCCTTTTCATATTCAATAAAACACAGACAATTATCTTTCTGGTGTTCTTTGCTTTCAGCTAAGATCCATAAAACCTCAGTAATGAGATCCCTCATTCCATATCCTCTCTGAATCCAGCACAAATTTCTGTCAACTCTGTTGATGTAGTTTTTAAAATTATCTTCAGCAAATTTTGCTTGTGTTTGATATTAATGATGTGTTTAATAATTTCTGCATTCTGCTAGATCATCGTTCCTTGGAATGGGCACAAAGCTATCTTCCAAATTTCTTGGCATAGATGATTAAGTGCTTGCAGCATTGTATCCATATGTTGAAACATCTCAATTC
This sequence comes from Chrysochloris asiatica, assembly GCF_000296735.1. Classification (NCBI taxonomy): domain Eukaryota; kingdom Metazoa; phylum Chordata; class Mammalia; order Afrosoricida; family Chrysochloridae; genus Chrysochloris; species Chrysochloris asiatica. The sequence continues at coordinate 35,982,234 of NW_006408530.1, read as the reverse complement.
AGATTCCATCAATTCTTCAAGCCTTGTTTTTTACCTCTGTCTTTAGTGCAACATAGACTTCTTCCTTCAAAACCATTGGTTCTTTTATATATATATAATGTTTTATTTATAACATATATGTTTTATTGTAAATTATGTGGTAGTTTACATGGGAGAACATTAGTTATACCCTGCAAGCCTACCCTCCCCCCATCCCCGGTCGTCAACACACAGCCCCTCTCCCTCTCTGGATCTCAAGTCCCCAGCTGCTCCATCTTTCCACGTCATCGTCTCTGCCTCCATCTCAGGCATCACTGCTTCTCTGGGTAGGGTTCCGCTCTCCACTCTTCTCCATTAATGGTCCTAGGGACCTCCATTCCTAGACTGAAAAGTTGATCACTCCCCTCCTTGCTATAAAACATCTACCTTTACATTTCCAACCCTTACAATCAGTCCTGATAACAATTATTCACTATTGTATCCCAAGAGACCTATCTGCATTTCATTGCATCAGCTCTGGCTAGTCAGATTGAATACTACTCACTGGAGATTCCACCTTCCTCCAGGCCCTCTGGATCTAGGTTCCCGCAAGAAAGCTTGTAAACCGTCACTTCTTGCCTTTCAAAACCATTGGTTCTTGATCATATTATTCCACCTGAAATGGTTGAATGTTGACCACTCCTTTTTACTACAGTGGCTCTGTGTGTTCTATCCATCTTCTGGTAATGATTCCTATGTCATTCAATATTTTTCCCATAGTCTCCTTTGATATCTGACAATGTTCTGCTGCTGGTCATAGTTTGTACCGTCAGTTTGTTGTACTGTGGTGACTTGCATGTTGCTGAGATGCTGGTATTTAAAATACCTATGCCAGAGGTATTTTAAATACAAGCGGAGTCATCCATGGTGAATAGGAAAATGAAAACATCAGGCAGCAGAACATTATCAGCTATAGTGCCCCAAGATGAGTCCCTCAAGTTGGAAGGCATTAAGAATATGACTGGGGAAGAGCTGCTTCCTCAAAGTAGAGTGACCATAATCATGAGACTGTAGCAAAACTTTCAGGACCTTCATTTGCTGATAGAGCATAAATCAAAATAAAGAGAAACAGCTGCAAATATCCATTAATAATCAAAACATTAAATGCATGAAGTATGAATCTAGAAAATTTGGTAGATGTTCAAATTGAAATGGAATGCAAAGGATTCATATCCTAGGCCCTAGTGAGCTGAAATGGATTGGTCTTGGCTATTTTTAAGAATCTTATGGTTTACTATGCTGAGAATGACAAATTGAAGAGAAATGGAGTCACATTCATCCTAAAAAATAACATTTTAAGATCTATCTTGAAGTACAATGCTGTCTGTGGTAGGATAATATGACAACATAATAATATGACAACAAGGAAAATCACTTAATACCACCATTATTTAAATTTATGTATCAACCACTAACTGATGATGACATTGAAGAATTCTCCCAAATTCTTCCATCTGAAATTGACCAAACATTCAATCAATGTGTATTGATAATTACTGGTGATACGAATGCAAATTTGAAAACAAAGAGGAAGTTGGAAAATATGGCTTTAGTGACAGAAATAATGTCAGAGATCACATGATAGGATTTTGCATGACCAATAGCTTATTCATCACAAATGCCTTTTATAAACAACACAAAAGGTGACTATAAACAACATATAACATGGACCTCGCCAGAAGGTCAATTTAATACAGAGGAATTAAATTGACCACATCTGAGGAGAAGTTCAATATCAGACAAAACAAAGTCAGAGGCAGATTGCAAAAGACCATTTATGGTCCCTATTGCTCATAGGGAAGTTCAGCCTGAAGCTGAAGAAAATTAAAACAAGTCCATCATAGGCAAAATATGACCTTGGATATATCCCACC
>NW_006408530.1:35978470-35980243 GCF_000296735.1 Chrysochloris asiatica | reverse complement strand
GACAACATAATAATATGACAACAAGGAAAATCACTTAATACCACCATTATTTAAATTTATGTATCAACCACTAACTGATGATGACATTGAAGAATTCTCCCAAATTCTTCCATCTGAAATTGACCAAACATTCAATCAATGTGTATTGATAATTACTGGTGATACGAATGCAAATTTGAAAACAAAGAGGAAGTTGGAAAATATGGCTTTAGTGACAGAAATAATGTCAGAGATCACATGATAGGATTTTGCATGACCAATAGCTTATTCATCACAAATGCCTTTTATAAACAACACAAAAGGTGACTATAAACAACATATAACATGGACCTCGCCAGAAGGTCAATTTAATACAGAGGAATTAAATTGACCACATCTGAGGAGAAGTTCAATATCAGACAAAACAAAGTCAGAGGCAGATTGCAAAAGACCATTTATGGTCCCTATTGCTCATAGGGAAGTTCAGCCTGAAGCTGAAGAAAATTAAAACAAGTCCATCATAGGCAAAATATGACCTTGGATATATCCCACCGGAATTTAGAGACCATCTCAAGAACAGGTTTGAACATTAGTCACTAATAACTGAAGACCAGAAGAGTTGTGGGATGACATCAAGAAAATCATACAGGAAGAAAGTGAAGGATCATTAAAAAGATGGGAAAGAAGAAAAGACCAAAGTGGATATTAGAAGAGACTCTAAAATGTATTCTTGAGTATAGAGAAGCTTAAGTGAGTGAAAGAAATGAGGAAGTAAACAGTTGAACAGAAAATTTCAATGGGCAACATGAGGAAACAAAGTATTATAATGAAATCTGTTCTCCCATGTGAACTATTACTCGTCACAATAAAAATTTTAAAAAAAGAAAGAAAACATAAAAGCATTGCAAAAAGAGTTGTGAGATCTAAGAGACAACAGTAGCTGCATATTTCCCAGGGAATTAAAGAAACGTTCAGAGATTAACACGTTGTTGCTTAGAAGGTTCTTCTTCAAGCAGCAAAGTTTTAATGATTTAAGATGTTATTCTTCTCCATGTGTCCAATAATCCTAGTTAGCTATTTAAGCACACACATGCTCACACACACACAATCAATATTGTTTGTCAGTTTAAATATTTTATAACCTATAAAACTATAAAAGACAACTATAATAGATTCAATAGTACTTAACAACAATGACAGTTGGAAAGAATCCTGGCGCCATAGTGGATCGCTAGTTGGCTGCTAACTACAAAGTCAGTTGTTTGAATCTATCATTCGATCCATGAGAGAAAGATGGGGCTTTCTGCTCCCGTACTGATTTACAGCCTCAGAAACCCTATACATGTGGCTATGAGTCAGAACCAACTCGGTGGCACACAACTACAACCACCACCATAACAGAAAAGAAAATATTCATTATAATGACAGAATAAAGTTAATATTTTATAAAAAACCTTGACAATATTAAAATACTAATAATCCAACTAACAAAATCTTAGAAATGAAATGAGATTAATAAAAGAAAGAGTACTGTGCTGACATCCTATTTTTCACATCAGGAAGCAATAGGTAAATAAATTGATGACTTGATCCAGAAATTAAATTGAAGTATATTTTTATTATTTAAAGTTATAATGATAACCACCAAAGGAAATGCAAATCAAAAACTTTACCTGTGATTTCTTCTGGGGAACAAAGATGAAGAGAGGAAGGCGGCTTTTTATGTTTTTATCACTCTGTACTATTTTAATTTTTTTACTGCATGCATGTAAAATTCAAATCTACTTTTTTTTT